>NW_025055328.1:0-8740 GCF_019279795.1 Protopterus annectens
AAGAGGCTATCCAGGGACCTGTAGGACCCAGGGTTGACAGTGGCCTTTCTTTTTGACACTCACATTGCTAAAAGTGGTTAGAAAGACCTCTTCACCACATTGCCCACCTGATCCAAGTGAGAGAAGGGATTCAAGGTTCAGATCCTAGTGAGGCTCCATTTGTTCCCTGTACTCTTCTACTTACTGCCTCAGACGCAGTTGACTGGTACAATGCCCCCATTCGGGCTCTGGATGTATCTCACCGAGCATCTCTGCAGCAGCTAATTGGAGAGACCCCAAAAGTTCCTCACTGCAAAAAGGATAAAGGGACTCCAAAATCTGTCATTGGCATGCTTAGATTGAAGGAAACTCCAGCTCTATTCAGTTTATGCCATACCCGTCTGCTCACAGAGGTGACATATTGCCTGACCTTATAGCAAGGCCATGTCCCGGGAATTAATGGACATGCTCCACTTTCAAAATCCAAATCCACCAAAACCACTAGAAACCGGCGACTTTACCAAACCTTACACTAGGATATAAATAGGATGTGCTGGAGTGGATAGATTTATCACTCCAGAGACTCCCTATGCTGTGGAATAAAATCCCACGGTCCATGTGAGGCTAGAGCACCTACGCTTGACTCTGTTCAAGAGAGAAATCTAGACCTGTGGATGGGAGAGATGTGGGAGTTTGCATCTCCGGGAATCATCTCAATGGGTCACTGCTGGACAGAGGCACCTAAGCAAACGCTTAATGGGCACAGTATTTTTTCATATAAGGGTGGCGTGAAGCCACAATAGCATTTGGGCTAGGGCTTATAAATGCCTTAGGGGCAGATAGCCAGCAGTGCTGTAAACCTATGAACCTATGAACCTATGAACTACAATCCCTCATATAAAATCTGTCTAAGGCCAGCTTTGAGCAAAAATTGCAACAAGATGCTAAAGATAATCAAGGCTTTCTTTTTGGTTATATGTCAGGAACCTGGGAGACAACTCCCAGATATGCTCCGAGTTAGTGCAAAATGACAAAAATACACTGAACCCACAGACATTTGCCAACATCCTGGCCAGAAAGTTTCAGTTACCAGAACTTCTTCACCTTCCAAAGGCAAATGTCTATCCCCAAGAGATTGTAGCCTTCCTGAGATCGGCACATGATGCACAGGTGAAAAGCTGCCCTCTCCAAAGCGAAAAACACAGCATCAATGGGACCAGATGGTGCCCAGGCTGTGTCTTGGCGAGCCCAAGAAGAACTAAACCCTCATATAAAGTCACTGTTTAATCTCAGCCTTACTACAGGATATGTACCCAAGGAAATGGCATACAGCAACAGTGGTCCCGCTCCACAAAGGTGGGGTGCCACAACGGACCCCAAAGAAACTATCACCTATAAGCCTGGTCTGCAAAAGCTATGGAGCATATCATCATGGAAATCATAAAACAAGGCTTATTTACATACAGGAACCTCCAGACACTGGGATCCTACACACAATTCGGGCAGCTTTACATGTTAAGGGCAAGATCTTGCCCTCAGAACCTGGTTGACTTCTTTGAAACAGTTACCAGCCATAGATGAAGGGAAGGTGGTCCACTACAGGACTACCTGGACCGACAAAGCACTTCGACACAATACCCCACTCGGGCATCATAAATAAGCTCACCAGCTTAAATATCAACCCCTATGTCACAAGACAGGTTGCAAACTGGCTCAGAGATAGAACCCACATGGTCAGAATAGCAGGTGCCATGTCAGACTCTAAACCAGTTACAAGTGGCATCCCACAAGGCTCAGTCCTGGGACCTCTCTTGTTCGGTATATATTTCTCCGAGGTACAGGCTAACATGGGTGGACTATGGCTGGTCTCACAGAGATGGATAACTGGAATTTTGGCCAGAGCCATTGGCCTAAAGCTAAATGCCAAAAAGTGCATAATCATCCCCTTTGGGGAAAAACAGTGCCCACAAATTACCACATAGTTGGTAATCCATTAAGTCCGGAAGAAGTAATTAGGGACTTGGGGACCCAAGTAGATAGCAATCTCTCCTTTGACAGTCACACTGCCAAAGTGGTTAGAAAGACCTTCTATATTGTCACTTTATCATGAAAGGGTTCACATCTAGATCAAGAGAGGTCATTGTGCCCCTCTACTCATCACTTATCAGGCCCATAATTGAATACAATGCCCCATTTGGGATGTACCTTACCCGACACCTGCAGCAACTGGAAAGACCCCAAAAGTACCTCACCAAGAGGATCAAGGGACTCAAACAGATGCTCTATGCAGTTTGGCTAAAGAAACTCCAGCTCTACTCAGTTGCATACCGCCTACTCAGAGGCGACCTGTGTCTGACGTATAAAGCCATGTCCAACCCAGAATTAATGGACATGCTCCACCTCAGGAAATTCAAATCCCTTAGAGCTACACGCTCCAGGGACTTGAACTTCAGCACAGAAATAAATAGGACATGCTGGAGGGACAGATTCATATCCCAGAGGCTCTCCTCACTCTAGAACAAAATCCCAATCCATGTTAGGCAGAGCCCCTCACTGACCCTCTTTAAGAGAAATCTTGACGAGTGGATGGGAGATCGTAGGTTTACCCCTGGGATCTCTTCTGTGTCCCTGCTTGACAGAGGTACAGTAAACTAACCTTAAAAGGGCTACCTTCTATGACCTACTATACAGAGGCACAGTCAACTAATCTAAAAGGGTGGCGAAAGCCAAACACACTCTGGCTAGGCTTATAAATGCCCAAGGGCAGATAGCCTAGTATAAACCTATGAACCTAAACTTATGAACCTATGAAGCCTCAAAATTCCAATAAGACACCCTATATACAACCTGAGCGTCACTGGACATTACAGAAGCATTCAAAAAAGAAAAAGGGAGTGTGGCATCAGTGGTTAAAAAATGACGCAGGCAGTTCAAAGGTTAGAAAGAAAAAAGTCAAAACCAAAATAGAAGGAAAAGATTGCTGAAGTGTAAGAGATGGGACTGCAGAATGATTAGAACTGTAAAACTTAAATTGCTGAAAGATGAAATTTCAAAAATGAATGGTTCTGCCACCAGTTCCACTTAAAAACACTTACAATTCGAAAACTTTAATCAAAATGAACGATAATAAAATAAAATGAAATAAAACACACTGGCTCATAAACTGGATAAGCGCTTTCGGTGTAATACCTTTTTCAAATCCTAAATGTTAGCCAGTAAAACTTCCTCTTAAGTACCTTCATTTCCTAATGGTTACTCACTTAGAAACACTTAGTAACCATAGCAGCATACACACCCTTTCAATTATGCCATTTTAAGTGCTGGAGAGGTTTCCCTTTTAATGCATGTTTTAAAGGGACAAATGCATTCAGACCTGGTGACTGATCTGAACGCAAATTCATTATCCACTTCATCTCTTCAATTTCTCTTCGGTTTACTAAATCCCCATCTCTTGGTGTTTCATGAAGCTTAGTTAGTGCCATGAACTTGAAAGAATGACTGTCATTTATACTAATGTGTATAAAGTGTATTGCTGGTAACTTTTTTTCTTATGTCAGATAAGTACTTTAGGATACGTTCCTTGAGCATTTGATTAGTTTTCCCTATGTATTATGCCTTGCAATGACTGCAGATTGCCACATAGATAATGTTCTTACTCCGACAGTTAGCAAATCCTTCAAATTTATAAATCCTCTTAGTTAGGGGATGTATAAAGATATTCATGGTCTTTATATGAGAGCATGCCTTGCAATTTCCACATCTGAATGTACTAACCCTCCTATTCATTTGAAAACTCCTGTCTTCGGAAATAGCTTCAGTTTCTGTTCTATAACATAATAGTCTTTTTAAATTTTTTCTGTTTCTAAAAGAAAAGCTGGGTTGGTTTCCAATAATTTCCCTGATTTTATCAGATGTTAGGACTGGCCAGAATTTTCTGATGGTGTTACGAATAGCAAGATTGTCAGTACTCTATGTCAACTGGCATCTCAGATTGGACTTTGTCTCCTTTTGCTTGGTTTTAGTTGTTTCTCCTTGGTCCGAAAAATAGGGTCTTCCCCTCTGAGAGCATTGTTCGAAAGTAGTTGCTTCATTGATCTGTGTGTCTCTAACTTTATATCCTCTCTTAATAAAGTCATTAATGAGTTTGGTTTGCTCCTCCCTATAATCCTCATCCCTTGTGCAGACCTTAGACACTTGAGTTAGTTGGTTGGTCACTATGTTGTCAAGAACATGCCTGGGATGCATACTGATATTGTGTAAAAAATGATTATGCCATGCAGGTTTCCTATACATTCTGGTATTAATGCATCCTGTGTCATCTAACATCAACTTAGTATCCAAACATTCTATCTCCGTACCAGGAGATATCACTTCAGATTTCAAAAACAAAGCTGTGTTGGTCAAAATTTGTACAAAGTGCTCCAAGGAGGTTGGATTACCATCCCATAAAAGAAAGACATCATCCACAAACCGATTATAGAAAACTATGTTTCTATTCCATTTGTTGTTAATATCCACTTTCCATAGCTCTTCCCATCTTGCCAGGACCAGATTGGCATAAATGTTTGCACATGGAGTTCCCATCGCTACCCCCGACCTCTGCCAGTAGTAAGTACTACCATACAGAAACACATTGTTATATAAGACCAATTCCAAGAGACTACATAGTAAATGGATATCATTGGTTGCTTTGTGCTTCACACCAAAGTCTCTGATCACTTCAATCCCCAGATCATTGGGTATGAACTTGAACAAACTGTTCACATCCATAGTTACCAATAATAGATCTTTACTAGTATTCATCTGTTGTAGTTTTTCGTAAAGGCTACTTAAGAACTCAGCCGAGTCCTTGATCACTGCGGGTGCATGAGTTAACAATTTCTTTAACTCCCCTTCTATAAAAATAGAAAGGGGTTCAGTTATCCATCCTTTTCCTGAAACAATTGGTCACATGGGAGGGTCATGTAGATTCTTATGCACCTTAGGCATTCCATTGATGCTGGGTATAGTAGGATGACACACTTCAAAAAAATCAAACAGCTCCTTGCTTATCTATTTATTCATGAGCTTGTCATAAAGCATATCTTGAACATTATGTATAATGGTGTTCAATTCCCTTTTATCAATCCTCTGATAGGTGGCTATGTCCGCTAGCATCTCTTTCATCTTGGTATCATAGAGCGACATACCCATGACTACAATTGCCTCTCCTTTGTCAGCTTGCTTTATCATGATGCCCTTCATATTCTGTAATTCAAATAGTGCTCTCTTCTCATTTAGAGTTAAGTTATGAAAATGTTTGCTTTCCTTTTGCTGTCTATACTCAGCCACTTCATTTTCACATAATCGCACGAAAGCATATACAGATGGATGACAAACAGGAACAAATGTACTTGGTTTCCTATATCCATTTCTGGTTTGAGATTCCTCATTATTTGTGTTGCCAAAGAGATGTCTTAAAGTCATGTTCCTCCCAAATCATTTTAAATCTATGGTAAATTCATTCATTGGTGAATGCAATGAGGGTATGAAACTCATTCCTTTCTCTAATACCCGAGTCTGATCTCTTGCTAATACAATACTCGCTAAATTAAATACAAGGGAATCATTTATTCCTGAAACCTCTGTTTCTTCCTCTCCCTGCTCTGGAGGTATGCTTCCCTTAAAATGTTGTTCTGCAACAAAAAAGGATGCTGTTGGTAAAGCGGTAAATGTACCATCCCCTCTTTGGGTTTAGTGGCATTCTGCATATACAAATTCTTGTTGTTGTTCAAAATAGATATATTTTCTTCACCCTGCTCAGACAGTACTTCAGTGCTCTCAGTATTGATTACCGAGCTAACATTAGTCACCAGAGCATGAATCACAGCTTTGTGTGTTCTCGAGACCTCTCTGTTGTTTTGCCTGGGTGTAGTATGCACTTCTGCAATCCTCGTTGGTTTCCTGATAACAGCCTCTTCCTTTTCATGGCTTGCTGCTATTCCAGTGTTTACATTGGTCCTGGCCTGTATAGTCATCTTCTTGTCTTTCGGCCATTCAAACAGGTGACCCTTCCTAAAATCATTAAAATCCCTGGATAGTTTGCTACTTTTCACTCCTTTTAACTTGGTATCATAAGCATCAAGCCTGTCCTGCAGTGCCCCTAGCTTCATCAAATTATTATCAGATAATGTCATTCTGTTTTTGTTCTATTAGGGTTGCTGCTTCAACCTCCTGAGATTTAAAAAATTCTATGAACAGTTTCATGTAACTGAAACTAGTTTCTATGTTAATCCTTTGTCATAAGTCGGCATGCATCTTATTCTTAAACCTCTTGGAATAATGTGAAGGTGAAGGCATGCCTCCATATGAAAGCTTTGCCATTGTAGATGCTTTAGTTTAAAAGCTGCATTCTCTATTTCCTTATAAATGCTCTCAAATAGCAAAGTGTCTCCCCTGTTTGTTGGTATCTCCAAAGTTAAGAAGTGGGTTAGATACAACCATTGAATTATTGGCATGGATCCTTCTACTTGCCATTTCCAATGCTGGCTACTGTGGTAATACTAATTCCATTACACAGTGGATGTGTGACGCTCCCCACCAAAAAATAAACAGGCAGAAGAAAAAGTAATTAGCGTCACCAAAGGCAGAGCTCATCGAAATATGAAACTCCAAAAACGAATGGTTCTGCCACCAGTTCCACTTAAAAACACTTACAATTTGAAAACTTTAATCAAAATGAACAATAATAAAATAAAATACACTGGCTCATAAACCGGATAAGCGCTTTCGGTGTAATACCTTTTTCAAATGTTAGCCAGTAAAACTTCCTCTTAAGTACCTTCATTTCCTAGTGTTTACTCACTTAGAAACACTTAGTAACCATAGCAGCATACACACCCTTTCAATTATGTAATTTTGAGTGCTGGAGTGGTTTCCCCTTTAATGCAGGTTTTAAAAACAAAATGAAAACTCCAGCAAAGCTAGAACTTCCAATGAGTGACCTCCCCAACCTTTTGTATCAGAGGCACATGGGATATATGCGAATGTTCCTTCATAACATTGGGTGTTTCAGCTAATTGGCGATTCTGAATGCCCATGACTTGTTTTGTCATTTTACTGGACAATTTCAGGACAACAAAGCCAAACCCCACTAACTGTAGATATGTATATTATATTTCGGCCTTGTTATGACCTCATCAGCTGCAGTAGAGTGCTTGACTAAGCATTAGAAACACAGGGCTGTTATACCCAGCTGATGTCCATTACCATTAGGGTCACTGCAAAAATATCCCAAACAACAAATTAAAACAATGAGTGAGAAGGTCACTGAACAACCAATCAATAAAAACAAAATTAAAACTCCAGACTTCCACTGAGTGACCTCCCAAACCTCTTGTATCAGACGCACATGGGATATATGCAAATGATCCTTATGAGCATCAGGTGTTTTAGCTAACTGGCGATTCTGAATGCCCATGACTTGTTGTTTGGGATATTTTTGCAGTGACTCTAATGATAATGGACATCAGCTGGGTATAACAGCCCTGTGTTTCTAATGCTTAGTCAAACACTCTGCTTGTGCTGTGCTGATGAGGTCATAACAAGGCCAAAACATGCATATCCACAGCTAGTGGGGTTTGGCTTTGCTGGCCTGAAATTGTCCAGTAAAATGACAAAACAAGTCATGGGCATTCAGAATCGCCAGTTAGCTGAAACACCTGATGTTCATAAGGATCATTTGCATACATCCCATGTGCCTCTGATACAAGAGGACTGGGTCACTCAATGAAGTTCTAACTTTGGGTTTTCATTTTGTTTTGCTGATTGATGTTTCAGTGACCTTCTCACTCATTGTTTTTTTGTTGTTTGGGATATTTTAGCAGTGACCCCATGATAATGGACATCAGCTGGGCATAACAGCCCTGTGTTTAATGCTTAGTCAAGCACTCTGTAGACAACTGCTGTGCTGATGAGGTCATAACAAGGCCAAAATATGCATATTCACAGCTAGTGGGGTTTGGCTTTGCTGGCTTGAAATTGTCCAGTAAAATGATGAAACAAGTCATGTGCATTCAGAATCGCCAATTAGCTGAAACATCTGGTGTTCATAAGGATCATTTGCATATATCCCATGTGCCTCTGATACAAGAGGTTTGGGAGGTCACTCAGTGGAAGTTCTAGCTTTGCTGGAGCTTTCATTTTATTTTTACTGATTGGTTTTTCAGTGACCTTCTCACTCATTGTTTTAGTTTGTTGCTTGGGATATTTTTGCAGTGACCCTAATGATAATGGACATCAGCTGGATAGAACAGCCCTGTGTTTCTAATGCTTAGTCAAGCACTCTACTTGTGCTGTGATCTATATTAAAGTATCAAACAGCACGAATGTCGAATGGCCAGATTATCGAAAGTGACGTTCATCGAGTTCTGGTTTGTGGGATTGGGGTGCAGTGAAGATAGGGATTTTTGCCCATTCCTCACTGTAGTGCGATCTCAGAGTTGGTATATATAATTAGCCGGGGGTGTGGGGGGCTGTACTAAGTAATGTGAACGGCACTTTCAATATTTCGTCCGTTCAACATTTGTGCCATTCGATAATTTAATATAGACCCATGAGAGCATGCCTTGCAATTTCCACATCTGAATGTACCAACCCCCCTATTCATTTGAAAACTCCTGTCTTCCAGAAATAGCTTCAGTTTCTGTTCTATAAATATAAACCCAAAAAAAATTTTAAAATTTTTTTGTTTTTTTAAAAAAATTTTTTTTCCGTTTTAAAA
>NW_025055329.1:0-6244 GCF_019279795.1 Protopterus annectens
TTTTGCTGAACTAGATTAGTCCAGATTTCAGGTTTTGCTGAATTCCAGACTGTGGTATAGTTTCCTGTGTTGCCCATATCCTTACTTGGATAGGAGGAAGCTTCTCTGTTCACCAGTGAGAGTGGGAGTTTGAGCAGCCTATCTGTCCCTGGAGGGGTGGTCTCTGCCAGGAACTAGTAGCTTATTGGCCTTTTTGGGGCAATTCCTATCTCTTTCAGTTTCCTGCTTTAAAACCTGAATTTGTGGTTTTTGCCCTATACAACTCCCCCAGCCCCCTGGTGTCCTGCAGATTTATTCAGGCAACAGAGAGACCCCAAAAGAGACTTTTCCAGATTTAAGTATTTTTTCTCTGTTTTTTTTTTCGACTGCCTTTTCCCCCTAAAAAAATTTCTAACTGATCTGTGCTTTAAAAAATTTAAATTGCATTTGCCTTCTGCTTTTACAGTTTTTGCACTGGGTTTTTTATCAATTTAAATTTTTTTTGTATTGTATAACTGTTGTAGTTTCACACTAAAGTATGGTAGCCTGTTTTAGCATTTACAGTGTGTTCTGTGTGTTGTTCTGCTGTCTCCTAAAAAAGCAAAAAACAAATTCTCTTTTCCCACCCTGAACTAGATTAGTCCAGATTTCAGGTTTTGCTGAATTCCCAAATGTGGTAAATTTCCTGTGTTGCCCATATCCTTACTTGGAAAAGGAATTTCTGTTCACCAGTGAGAGTGGGGGGCTTTGAGCAGACTATGAGGCCCTGGAGGAGTGGTTAGCTTTTAAGTTTTTTGTGTTTTTCTTTGTTTCCTGAATTATATATTTCTCTTTTCCCCCCTTTTTTGAACTAGATTAATCCAGATTTCAGGTTTTGCTGAATTAGACCCAAAAGAGACTTTTCCACATTTAAATATTTTTTTTTCTGTTTTTTTTCTCTGTCTGCCTTTTCCCACCTAAAAGGAATTTCAACTGATCTGTGCTTAAAAGTTGAATTGCATTTGCTCTCCTGCTTTTACAGTTTTTGCACTTGTTTTACATGAATTTAAGCTTGTTTTTCCATCAGTAACTGTTGTAGATTACACACCAGCACGGTAGCCTGTTTATAGCATTTACATTGTTTCTTTGTGTTTTCTGCTGTTTCCCAGAAAACAAAAAATATTCTTTCCCGCCTTGTTGAACTAGATTAGTCCAGATTTCAGGTTTTGGTTGAATTCTGACTGTGGTATAGTTGCTCTATATCCTTACTGATAGGGAGGAAGCCTGTTCACCAGTGAGTGTGGGGAGCTTTGAGCAGGTCTATCTGGGTCCTTGGAGGAGTGGTCTCAGCCTGAAAGTGCCAGTAGCTTATTGGCCATTTTGTCACCCTATCTCTTTCAGTGTAACTGCTTTAAAACCCACATTTGTGCAGTTTTGAACCAGTATACAACTCCACACAGCTCCACATGGTGTCCTGCAGAGTTATACCGGCAACAGAGAGACGCAAATTTTCCCATTTAAGTATTTTTTTAGTCTCGTTTCAGCTCTCTGCTTTTCACCGAAATGTGAATTTTAACATCTGTGCTTTAAGTTTAAATCCTTACTTTTTTAGTGAGCTTCTCTGTTCACCAGTGAGAGTGGAGCTTTGAGCAGTATCTGTCCCTGGGGAGGTTCACCTGAAATAGTAGCTTATTGGCCATTTTGGGCAATTCCTATCTCTTTGTTTTCCTGCTTTAAAACACATTTTGCAGTTTTGCCAGTATTTCAACTCCACCAGCTCTCATGGTGTCCTGAATGATACAGGAAAAGAGGATGTTCCGTGTTTTCCAATTTTTCCTTTTGTCGGAGCTTCTCTGTTCCTGAGCTTGGCTCTGAAAGCCTATTTCTAACTGATCTGCCCTTTGAAAAGTTTAAAATTTATTGGCCGTTCTGCTTTACAGTTTTCCTTCTTTTATATTTAGTTTAAAATTTTTGTAGTATTGTTTCAGATTACACACAAAGTCGCTAGCTGTTCATACATTTACAGTGTTTTCAGAGTGTTCTGCTGTTTTCCAGATTTAAGTAAAAAATTTTCTCTTTTTCCTCCTTTGCTAACTAGATTAGCAGATTTAGGTTTTGCTGAATTCCCGACTGTTTGGGATTTAATTGCTGTTTGCCCATATCCTTACTTGGATTGCACTTCTCTTTTTCACCAGTGAGAGTTGTACTTTGAGCAGCCTATCTGTCCCTGAGAGTGGTCTAGCCTGAAACTAGTAGCATTGGTTTTTGGGTAATTCTATCTCTTTCAGTTTACCTGCATAAAAACAAAAATTTGCAGTTTTCTGCCATATACAACTCACACAGTCCTAGGATTTCAGATTGATACAGGGAAGGAGAGTTTCCTGTGTTTCCAGATTTAAGTTATTTTTAGGCTGTTCTCTTTCCAGTCTGAGTTGGCCACCTAAAGCGAATTTCTAACTGATCTGTGGTCTCAAAAGTTTAAATAGCATTTCCTTCTGCTTTTTCAATTTTGCACTTTTTTATATCAATTTAAGTTGTTTTTGCATTTATAGTTTTGTAGATTACAACTAAGTACTAGCCTGTTTAGTTACAGTGTTTTTTTGTCAGTTTTACAGGTTTCCTGAGAGAACAAAAAAAATATTCTTTTTCTCTTTCTGACTAGATTTCCCACCAAGTTAGCGAATTTTAACGTGTTCTTTAAAGTTTAAATATCTTCTTTGCTTTTACAGTTTTCTGTTCCCATGCAAGTTAGTTTTTAGCTATTATCTGTTGTAGATTACACACTAAAGTAGTACCTTTTAGCATTTACAGTGTTTTCTGTTTTTCAGTGTTTCCTTAAAACAAATTAAAGAAAAAATTCTCCATCCTCAGGTCCTTTGGACTGAGAATTTCCTTAGTATTTTCTGTTTTTGCTCTGACTGCCTTTTCCCACCTAAAAGGAATTTCTAACTGATCTGTGCTTTAAAAGTTTAAATTGCATTTGCCTTCTGCTTTTACAGTTTTGCACTGGTTTTATATCAATTTAATTTGTTTTTTTATTGTATAACTGTTGTAGGTTAAAACAAAATATGCTAGCCTTTTTTTTTGCATTTACAGTGTTTTCTGTGTGATTTTCTGTTGTTTTCTGAAAAAAAAAATCGTTTTTCCTGCCTTTGCTGAACTAGATTAGTCCAGATTTCAGGCTTTACTGAATTCCAGACTGTGGTATAGGTTCCTGTGTTGCCCATATCCTTACTTGGATAGCAGGAAACTTCTCTATTCACCAGTGAGAGTGTGGAGTTTTGAGCAGCCTATCTGTCCCTGGAGGAGTGGTCTCAGCCCTGAAACTTGTAGCTTACTGGCTGTTTTGGGTCAATTTCTATCTCCTTCAGTTTTTCTGCTTTAAAACCCACATTTGTACAGTTTTGAGCCAGTAGACAACTCCACACAGCTCCTCGTGGTGTCCTGCTGGGCGATAGAGGTAACACAGAGACCTAAGAGAGACGTATTCAGATTTAAGTATTTTTTTCTCAGTTTTTTTTTCTCTGACTGCCTTTTCCCACCTAAAAAGTGAATTTCTAACTGATCTGTGGTTTAAAAAGTTTAAATTGCATTTGCCTTCTGCTTTTTACAGTTTTTGCACTTGTTTTATATCAATTTAAGTTGTTTTTGTATTGTATAACTCTTGTAGATTACACTCTAAAGTATGGTAGCCTGTTTATAGCATTTTTCTGTGTGTTTTTCTGCTGTTTCCTGAAAAAAACAAACAAAAAAAATATATATATATATATTCTCTTTTCCCACCTTTCCTAAACTAGATTAGTCTAGATTTCAGGTTTTGCTGAATTCCAGACTGTGGTAGAGTTTCCTGTGTTGCCCATATCTTCTGGATAGGAGGAAGCTTCTGTTCACCAGCGAGAGCGTGAGCTTGAGCAGCCCATTCCTGTCCCTGGAGGAGTGGTCTCAGCCCTGAAAATAGTAGCTTATTGGCCATTTTGGGTCAATTCCTATCTCTTTCAGTTTACCTGCTTTAAAACCCGCATTTGTGCAGTTTTGCACCAGTATACAACTCCACACAGCTCCACATGGTGTCCTGCAGAGTGATACCAGCAACAGAAAGACCCATGAGAGACTTTTCCAGATTTAAGTATTTTTTTCTGTTTTTTTTTTTTTGCTCTGACTGCTTTTTCCAGCCTAAAAAGTGAATTTCTAACTGATCTGTGCTTTAAAAAGTTTAAATTGCATTTGCATTCTGCTTTTTACAGTTTTTGCATTTGTTTTATATCAGTTTAAGGTGTTTTTGTATAGTATAACTGTTGTAGATTACACACAAAAGTACGGTAGCCTGTTTATATCATTTACAGTGTTTTCTGTGTGTTTTTCTGCTGTTTCCTGAAAAAAAATATATTCTCTTTTCCTGCCTTTGCTGAACTAGATTAGTCCAGATTTCAGGTTTTGCTGAATTCCAGACTGTGGTATAGTTTCCTGTGTTGCCCATATCCTTACTTGGATAGCAGGAAGCTTCTCTGTTCACCAGTGAGAGTGGGGAGCTTTGAGCAGCCTATCTGTCCCTGGAGGAGTGGTCTCAGCCCTGAAACTTGTAGCTTACTGGCTGTTTTGGGTCAATTTCTATCTCTTTCAGTTTCTCTGCTTTAAAACCCACATTTGTACAGTTTTGAGCCAGTATACAACTCCACACAGCTCCTCGTGGTGTCCTGCTGGGCGATAGAGGTAACACAGAGACCTAAGAGAGACTTATTCAGATTTAAGTATTTTTTTCTCAGTTTTTTTTTCTCTGACTGCCTTTTCCCACCTAAAAAGTGAATTTCTAACTGATCTGTGGTTTAAAAAGTTTAAATTGCATTTGCCTTCTGCTTTTTACAGTTTTTGCACTTGTTTTATATCAATTTAAGTTGTTTTTGTATTGTATAACTCTTGTAGATTACACTCTAAAGTATGGTAGCCTGTTTCTAGCATTTACAGTGTTTTCTGTGTGTTTTTCTGCTGTTTCCTGAAAAAAACAAACAAAAAAAATATATATTCTCTTTTCCCGCCTTTATTGAACTAGATTAGTTCAGATTTCAGGTTTTGCTGAATTCCAGACTATGGTATAGTTTCCTGTGTTGCCCATATCCTTACTTGGATAGGAGGAAGCTTCTCTGTTCACCAGTGAGAGCGTGGAGCTTTGAGCAGCCTATCTGTCCCTGGAGGAGTGGTCTCAGCCCTGAAACTAGTAGCTTATTGGCCGTTTTGGGTCAATTCCTATCTCTTTCAGTTTCCCTCCTTTAAAACCTGAATTTGTGCAGTTTTTCACCAGTATACAACTCCGCACAGCTCCGTCTGGTGTCCTGCAGAGTGATACAGGCAACAGAGAGACCCAAGAGAGACTTTTCCAGATTTAAGTATTTTTTTCTATTTTTTTCTGCTCTGACTGCCTTTTCCCACCTAAAAAAGCGAATTTCTAACTGATCTGTGCTTTAAAAAGTTTAAATTGCATTTGCCTTCTGCTTTTTACAGTTTGTGCACTGGTTTGATAGCAATTTAAGTTATTTTTGTATTGTATAACTGTTGTAGATTACACACTAAAGTATGGTAGCCTGTTTGTAGCATTTACAGTGTTTTCTGGTGTTTTTCTGCTGTTTCCAGAAAAAAAAAAAAAAAAGAAAAAATATTCTCTTTTCCCACCTTTGCTGAACTAGATTAGTCCAGATTTCAGGTTTTGCTGAATTCCAGACTGTGGTATAATTTCCTGTGTTGCCCATATTCTTACTTGGATAAAAGGATGCTTCTCTGTTCACCAGTGAGAGTGGGGAGCTTTTGAGCAGCCTATCTGTCCCTGGAGGAGTTGTTTATAGCATTTACAGTGTTTTCTGTGTGTTTTTCTGTTGTTTCCTGAAAAAAAAATAATATATATATATTCTCTTTTCCCACCTTTGCTGAACTAGATTAATCCAGATTTCAGGTTTTGCTGAATTCCAGACCCAAGAGAGACTTTTCCAGATTTAAGAATTTTTTTCTCTGTTTTTTTTTTTTTTTGCTCTGACTGCCTTTTCCCGCCTAAAAAGCGAATTTCTAACTGATCTGTGCTTTAAAAAGTTTAAATTGCATTTGCCTCCTGCTTTTTACAGTTTTTGCACTTGTTTTACATGAATTTAAGTTGTTTTTGTATTGTATAACTGTTGTAGATTACACACTAAAGTACGGTAGCCTGTTTATAGCATTTACAGTGTTTTTGTGTGTTTTTCTGCTGTTTCCTGAAAAAAACAAAACAAAAAATTCTCTTTTCCGCTTTGCTGAACTAGAAAAT
>NW_025055330.1:0-8366 GCF_019279795.1 Protopterus annectens
CTAATAACTTTGCTCTGAAAAATACGAGAGCCATAGAAGTGATCCCTGGGGGTGTATTTCCTATTTCTCCCATCCACTCATCAAGATTTCTCTTGAAGAGTGCTAATGAGGAACTTTGCTTGACATAGATGGGTAGCTTGTTCCAGATTATAGGATGTCTCTGGGACAATAATCTATCCCACCAGCATGTCTTGTTTATTGTGGTGACAAGGTGTAGGTCCCTAGAGCATGTAGCTCAGAGGGATTGGGATTTTGTTAGGTGTAGCATGTCCAACTTGACTCGGGGTTAAACATAGCTTTATATGTTAGGCAGAGATCTCCTCAGAGTAGGTGATATGCTACAGAGTAAAGCTGGAGGTTTTTGAGAAGGTCAGTGTAGGGCATCTGTTTGAGGCCAGTAATCCTCTTTGTGAGGTACTTCTGTGGCCTTTCCAGCTGCTGCAGATGTCTTGTGAGGTACATTCCAAAAGGGACGTTGTACTCTATAATGGGTCTAATGAGTGCCAAGTAGAGGGGAATGATGACCTCTTTTTTCCTGGATGAAAACCCTTTTGTGATGAGGTATGACACATAGAAGGATTTCCTGTCTACTGTGGCAATGTGATTATCAAAGTTGAGGCTAATATCCACCTGGGTCCCAAGGTCATCACACATTCAGAGTTAAGTAGACTGCCATTTATGTGGTAGCTCATGGGTACAGAGTTTTTACCAAAGGGGATGACAATGCATTTTTTGACATTGAGCTTGAGGCCATGCCTGTGACACCAGGCATCTGTCTCAGTGAGGCCCTTCTGTAGGATGTCCACATCATTTGGAGACTCGACTATGGTTCCTAGTTTGCAGTCATCTACGAACTTTGTTAGCCAGAGGCCTTCTGTGTTAGCCTGTACTTCAGAGAAGTAGATACCAAACAGGACAGATCCTAGGACTGAACCCTGTGATTCTCCACTTGTCACTGGTCTGAAGTCAGATTTGGAGTCTGCAACTTTTACAGTGTAGGTTCTGTCAGTGAGCCAGTTGGCAACCCATCTTGTGACGTAGGGATTTATACCTATTTTAGTGAGTTTAGCTATAATTCCAGAATGGGGGATGGTGGCATAAGCCTTGGCAAGGTCAAGATAGGCTGTGTGAACCGCCTTACCCTCGTCTATGGCTTTGGTGACTGCCTCAAAGAGGTCGATTAGGTTCAGAAGGCATGATCTGCCTTTCACAAACCCGAACTGGGTGGGGTCTAGAGTTTGGAGGTTACCAATGTCTTTGTTTATGAGTTCCATGATGATATGTTCCATGGCCTTGCAGATCAGGCTCGTCAAGCTAATAGGGCAATAGTTCCCAGAATCAGTAGTGGCTCCCCCTTTGTGGAGTGGGATAACTGTTGCTATGCACCATTCAGTGGATTCAAAGCCTGATGTGAGACTATGACTGAACAGGGAGCCAGTTCATTCTGCAGTTCATGTAAAATGCAGCCTGGGATGTTGTCCGGTTCCATGGATGCTGTGTTTTTGGTTTTAGAGACTGCAGCTTTAACCTGCATAGATGTGATTACAGGGACTCTGCATTCTTCCTGTATGGATATGGGCCCTTTAGGGGATGAGAGGGGGGTGAAGTTAGCACTGAACCTATCTGCCAGGATGTTGGCAATATTAGTTGGTTCTGTAATTTTTGTGCCATTGTGCTGTATCTCAGAGCAGATCTGGGTGTTGCCATTGAGATTCTTGACATAGTTATAGAATGCTTTGTGGATGCCCTTAGAATCAGTGGTGATTTTGTTTTTGTAGCTAGCTTTGGAGGATCTTATAAGGGATCTCAGCTTCTTACTGAGGCTGACCAGGGATCTCCTCTACTCATGGGATTTTACTCTCTTTTGCAACAGTTTCTTCCTTCTGTTGTAGAGTTTGTTTATGGCAGGAGACCACCAGATTTTCTTCCTTTTTTTTGGAGGATAACATTTTGGTTCTGTTTGGGATAGCACGATCCATGCACTCATGTAAGTGCTTATAGAGTACATTTGTGTAGGATTCAGCAATCGTAACTGTATTGTCCATCTGCATGGGTGTCATGAAGTTTGCCACTTCTGTCTTAAGAAGCATGAAGTTGGCTTTGGAGAAATTTTTTTACCATGGTTTTCTTAATGGTGGGTGGGGGCGGGATGTGGATATCTAGGGCAATTAGCTTATGGTTGGATCTGACCAACGAGGAGTTGACTTCAGGTGTGGAACACTGCTCACTCATGTTGGTAGTGACTAGGTCTAGGATATTGTTACCCCTGTTGGGGGTGTGGATAAGTTGATCCAGGGCATTGGAATTTACAAATTCCAGAAAGCGTTGAGTGAAGGAGTTGGTACGAGTAGTTTTCCCAGTTAATGGTGGGGTAGTTGAAATCACCCATTATTAGGGTGTTTGACTGAACCCTAATATTTTCCAGTATATCAAGGAAAGAGGAGTGAGAATCCTGGGGCATGGTGGGGGATCTGTAGCAAGCTGCAATTTGGATTGCAGTTTT
Source organism: Protopterus annectens (assembly GCF_019279795.1). NCBI lineage: Eukaryota > Metazoa > Chordata > Ceratodontiformes > Protopteridae > Protopterus > Protopterus annectens. The sequence continues at coordinate 2,504 of NW_025055330.1, forward strand.
GCCCAGAGTTAGTTGCACTTGGATAACCTTGCATGCATTATGCTGCACAACTAGTCTGGAGGTGTGGATATCCTTAATGAATATGGACACACCTCCACCTTTGGTGTTCTGGTCCAGGTTAGATGGACGAAAAGTGTGGTATGAGTTATAGCCTGGTAATGCAGGGGTGTTCTCTAGAGCGTTGAACCAGGTCTCAGTCACTGCACAAATATCGATGTTCTCCATTTTAAGGAGTGCCTTGAGTGAGTGCATTTTGAGATTTCAACTTCTAGCATTGAGTAGCATTACCCTCAGTTTTTGCTTGCCTGTTCCTGTTATGGTGGTGAATTTGTCATTTGAACCTTGCCTAAAAAAGGCACTATAGAGGCGGCAAGACCCTTAGCCAGTATCTGGAATCCCAGGGGCGACAGGTGCAGGCCATCTCAGGCTAAGCATCGTGGTCTGTCGACCATGTCATCCCAGGCAGACAGATACTGGATCCCCTTAGCTAATTGTTGAAGTCAATCATTTTGTTCTTGTACTGCAGTATCATTCTGGGTTATGGCAGGATGCTACTCAGGGCTAGGGTCATACCTGCCTGGGCTATAAGATCTGAGAGCTCTTTTCATGTAGTCCAGGGAGGTACTTCTCACTTCACACCAACATGGACAATGACAGAGTCATATTTGTACTTGTTGTGGAGTGACCTGAGTGCGTGGGTTATGTGGCGGATCCTGGCACCCGACAGGCAGCTGACAGCAACCTTCTCCTTATTTAGCCTGGTGAGTGGGACATCATTGTGCCTGACTATAGAGTCACCTATGACTAGTGTGTTCAGTACATTATTTTTCCTTATGGGCTGTGGTTTATTGGCACACTGAGTCTGTGGGTTATGTGTCATTTGAGTTGTGTTGGGGGGGTGGAGGTTGCTTGCGTTTCTGCTGTGGAGGTCTCTGTTGCTTGAGCAGATTATTTTTGAGAGCCTCTGTGAATGTTTTTGTGTTTCTATGTGTGGATTTTGGTGGTGTAGGTTTAGTGGGACTATGTGATGAGTGTGGTGTGGTGCAAGTGTTTACCTTCTCCTCTTGACTGTCAAGTTCAGTCTTGGTTGAAAAGAGCTTTACCTCCAGTTTGGCTAGATAAGTGCATCTCTCACAGGTTGTGGTGTTGGGTGGTAGGAGGAGAGGGTTGTCTGTGTGCATGAGGCAATTGCTACATTGCCCCAAGATGCCCAGATTCATCAGATAGACAGGGCAGAGTACATCGTGTTGCCCATGGAGCCCGATGCTGTCCTTCCATGGCATATCGTATGTGCCTTAGTGACTTTTTTGTTTTTCTGCACTGATATGTCAGAGAATGTAAGTGATCATTAACCCAATGAGCTTGAGTACAATTTTAGCAAGTAATTTAATTTTATATATTTCTTTCTCACCAGGAATGCAGCTTATAAGCTGCTTAAACATGGCGGCCTTGGTAGGCTGCATAACAGAAGACCTTAAAGCTGTCCATTCCATCCTGAAGTCTTTGATAGCATTATTCTTTCTTTCTAATTTCTCCAAATCTTTTGGGTTTCTAATACCATGACAGGAATGGACTCCATTCCTAAGTCAAAGTACTCTGAAGTTCATGAAATTAGTATTGTTTCAATCTTTGATGTCAGCCAGAAGTGCTCTTCGTAGCACCCGCAGTGTGCACAGTAATGACTTCTTCTGCAATTCTTACAGAGTTACATGTATTGGTAACGTATCTAAATATGATTGTAGATTATTTTATAAGACCCATTGCTCCTACTGCTATTGGAACTGTCTGGGTATCTTTCTTCTACATTGCTCTCATTTCTGCCTGCAAATCCTGATATTTTTTGACTTTGTATCTCTCTCTCTATGCAAGCCACTGCAATCACTGGATGTGGCAATTTCAATGATCAGTGCTACTTTTGTCTTCTTTTTATGGACCACTATATCAAGCCACTGCACTGCGTGGCAATTTCAATGATCAGTGCTACTTTTGTCTTCTTTTTATGGACCACTATATCAAGCCACTGCAATCACCGGGTGTGGCAATTTCAGTGATCAGTGCTGCTTTTGTTTTCTTTTTATGGACCACTATATCCAGTTTTCTACAATCTATCTTTTGATCTGTTTGCAGTGGATGATCCCATGTAATGAAGACTTCATAATTTTCTATGATGCTTTCTGGCTCATGTTTCCAGTATTTTTCAGCCACTTCAATACCATAATGTTTGCACAATCCCCAGTGCAACAATCTTGCCACATTATTATGCCTTTCAGTATGCAGTCCTCCTGCCATTAGTATGTCACAGCCAGCAAAAAGGTGTGCAATTTTTCCAGTTCTGTTTTACATAACTTACATTTGTCTGTTTCTCCCGCATGTTCAATGGACTTTGTAAATCAACATGTATGTATCCCACTATCTTGTGCCGCCAATATTAACCTTTTATCTCTTGGTTTAATTTGCCTCTCCTTAACCATTCCTGCGTTCAACATGAGATTCTCCTAGATGTTTTCCATACTTGCAACTATATTTATGCATTTCCACATTTCTTGCCTTCTCATCTGGTCCTTCACCTTATATTCTTTCTTTTGTTTTTGGCACATTCAGTTCCTGTGTGACCTTTATCTACTTGTGGTTTGATTTCCATTCCTGCTTGATGCCGATATGCTTCTGCTAGACTAAGCAGGGAAGTCATCTTAGATTTATTCTCTCTTGTTTTTTGACACTTTCAGTTGCTGCCTGATTTTTATCTACTTGTGGTTTGATTTCCATTCCTGCTTGACCCCGATATGCTTCTGCTAGACTAAGCAGGGAAGCCATCTTAGATTTATCCTCCTCATGCTTCAAAACTTTCACTACGTTTGAGTCTTGTGAGGTCAGCAGGTATGTGTGGAGTCCCACGATTGCAGATCTATACATGTAATCAGTTTCAAGGAGGCCCATCCCTCCTTCAGAATGGGGAATATATAATCTTGGTATACACTGATTTTTATAAATCATTTGATGAGCATGAAGCACCCTTCTTGTTTTCCTATCTAATCTATCCAACATAGTTTGGGGCCAATCAATCACTCCAAAACTGTAAGTTAGGACAGGAAAAGCAAATTGGTTTATAGCTTGGATTCTGTTCCTAGATGTCAACGCTGTTTTCAGGATTAATTTAAGTCTTCTAAAATATTCCTTACTAAGTTTTATTCATATTTGTTCATGTTTTATTGTTGATCATTCATCAATTCCCAAATATTTATACACTCCCTCTTGCTCAAGTTCTTTTATATCACATTATTGTCCCAAACTGATGTTTTCTTGGTGCTGCAGTTTTCCTGCTTTAAAGGTTGCTTTTGCACATTTATTAAGACCAAATGACATTCTTATATCATCTGAAAAAGTTTTGACAACTTACAGTTGTGCTTTCAGTTCCTCATCTGATGATCATAGGTTCATAGGATGATACTAGGGTCTTGGCCCGGAGGCCCTTATAAGCCTAGCCAAGAATTTTACTCATGTTCCCACAAAGTCAGCACCTGTTTTCTCTGTCCAGCAGGGACACAGGTGGGATCCCAAGGGTATGTTTTCTGTTTCCCATCCAGTCGTCCAGGTTCCTCTTAAAGAGGGCTAGTGAGGTACTCTGCTTGTCATGGAGAGGAAGTCTATTCTACAGATGGGGAAGTGGTTGGGACACAAATCTATCCTGCCAACAAGTTCTATTAATGTCACAGACCAGGCTGAGACCTTGCATGCGCATTGCAGGAGTGGAGTTTGACTTATGTTTATGCAGCAACTCCATCAAGGCTGAGTCTAAGAGGGCCTTGTATGCCAGACACAGGTAATCTCTGAGCAGTCTGTATGAGACTGAGTAGAGGGAAGGTGCTTTTAGCCTATCTATATAGGATAGGTGTTTGAGACCCTGGATCTTCCTGGTCAGAAACCTCTGTGGTCTCTTCAGCTGCTGCATGTGCTTGGCAAGGTACATGCCAAAGGGGGCATCATACTTGATAATGGGTCTGATAAGGGTGGAGTACAGGGATGTTATGACCTCCTTGTTCCTGGATGAAATACCCTTACTTGTGAGGTGGACCATGTAGAAAGCCTTCCATACAACGGAGGCAACATGGGCATCGAAGGTATTGTTGCTATCAACTTGGGTGCCCAAATCCCTCACAACTGATTGTACACTTAGTACATTGTTATTAATGTGATAATTAGTGGGGACACCATTTTCCCCAAAGGAGATAATGATGCATTTTTTGGCATTCAGTTTGAGGCCATGTTTTTGGCACCAGTCATTAGTTTGGTTAAGGCCCTCTTGGAGGATGTTAACATCACTAAGGGAATTTATGACAGTCATGTGCAAACTTGGTCAGCCACAGTCCAGTGGTTTTTGCTTGTACCTCAGAAAAGTATATCCCATACAGTAGAGGCCCCAAGACCGATCCTTACACCTTTGTTATAGGTCTACTACTTGAGGTGGCTTCCCCTATTTTGACTGAATGGGTTCTATCAGTGAGCCAGCTAGCTACCCATCTGGTAACATATGGGTTGATGCCTAGCTGGGAGAGTTTATCCAGTATGCCTGAGTGGGGAATAGTATTGAAGGCTTTGGCTAGGTCAAGGTAAGCAGTGTGCACTGTCTTGCCCTCATCCATGGCTTTGGTGACTGTTTCGAAGAAGGCAACCAAGTTTAACAGGTATGCTCTCCCTTTGACAAAACCAAACTGTGTGGGATCAAGCGTTTGGAGGTTGCCAATGTCCTTGTTTATAAGGTCCATGATAATGTGTTCCATGGCCTTACAGATAAGGCTAGTTAGGCTGATGGGCCTATAATTGCCTGGGTCAGTGGACACTCCACCTTTGTGCAGAGGGATGATAGTGACTGTCCTCCATTCTGCTGGGATGAAGCCGGTGCACAGGCTTTGGTTGAATAGGGTGCCTAGTGGTGCTGAGAGCTCTTCCCTGAGTTCATGTAGGACACAGCCAGGGATTTTGTCTGGTCCCATGGAGGCTGGATTTTTTGCCTTTGAGAGGGCATTAATAACCTGCTCCCTGGTGATGAGGGGATGGGGGCAGGTGCTGGGGATGTCCTGGTTTACTGATTGGGGTGGGTGGGGGGTGACATTTTCACTGAAATTGTCTGCCAGCAGGTTGGCTATATCTATGGCATTTGTGTATGTGGTATTCTTGACCACCAATTCAGAGCAGATTTGGGAGTTACCTTTGAGATTGTGATTTTAAATCATTGTCAAAGAGAAGATGAAAAGTCTTTACACTTTGTTGTTTTCTAGGAGCCAAATTACAGCCATGGCCTAAGCTGTTAAGTAGACAGCTTAATGGGTTAAGGGCAAGGCAGAATAGCAACGGTGACAGAGAGTCACACTGGAATATTCCCCTTTGAATTTTTATCCCTGGAATAATAATTTGTCCTTTATCGTGGCTTAATTGCAAAATGGTCTGCCACTGTTTCATCATCACTGTAATGTAGTCAATCAGTGTAGGGTGTATCTTATATAGTTCTAAGCACTCTTTTACCCATAAATGTGGGATACTATCAAATGCTTTTTTTGTAGTCAATCCATGCAATACTTAAATTCTTCCCCTTTTTGCAGTTCTCCACTATGACTTTATTTAACAAGAAATGATCCTTTGTTCTATATGACTTTCTTTTATTGCCCCTTTGTTTTATTGCCATAATTGAGTTTTCTTCTAAATGACTATAAACTCCATCAGCATGAATTCCAGTGAATTGTTTATACATCGTCTGAAGGCAAGTTATTAGTCTATAATTTTTAGAGTAGCTTGCAGGTTCACTCTTAAGTAGGAGGATTGTTTTTCCTGTTGTTAGCCAGGGTGCTTAAATAGGTTCTTTGTTTCA
>NW_025055331.1:0-6893 GCF_019279795.1 Protopterus annectens
GGTAAAAATTTTTTTCTCCCCTTTGTTTTGGGGGGGAATTAAAGGAAAAAATGGGTGGGGGGTTTAAATTTTATTGGGCCCCTGGGGAAAATTTTTAAAGGGGCTAACCCCGGGGGAATACCCAACTTTAGGGGAAAAAAATAAAGGACTTTGGGGGGGGGGGGGGGGGGGTTTTTTTTTTTTTTTTTTTTTTTTTTTTTCCCCCCGGGGGAAGGGAAAAAAAAAACCTTTTTTTGGTCCCTTTGGATGGAAAAAGGATAAAATAAAAAGGCTGGACAGCCTGGGGCCTTATTTCTGAAACTCTAAGCTGAAGTGATAGCCAAAAGGGAAAAGCTGTTTTCCAGGACAAATATTGCAAATCTGAGGGCAGCTGGTCGGGGGCAAAGTTTTTTTCCAGAATGAAATTAAGATCCCAAGCAGGTATTGGTTTTTTCCTTTGGGAGGTTTTAAAATTCTTAGCCCTCTGAGGAACTGTCTTAATAGGGGGTGAGAGAATAAAGGGGATCAGTGTTGTATTCTGCAGAAATCTGAGGCATGGATTTTATGGAGGAGAAAAAGTCCACTGTTAGCAGTTCAGCCAAATATTGAGTATTTGAGGTAAATTCAGTTTTCCAGGGTTCGGGCCCCTTTTTTCTCATTCCAGACACAAAAATTTCCATTTTGGAGTGTTTTCTAGTTGATGGCCTTCTGGCCCCCAAAAATGACATCCTGCACCTCCTTGGAGAGTAGGGCCTGTGTGATGCAAGGGAAACTTCCATCCCTAGATTGAGTTTTTTTAGCTGACTGTGAAGATTTTTGAAGCTGTGCTGAGTCAGAAGAAGAGGCATTAGAGGCAGGGTCCATGGGGGGGAATGCAGGCTCCTCGGGAGGGGGTACCAGTTTTGCCTTGGCCAGTCGGAGCAATGGGGATCATCTTGGTCTTTGCTTTTCTTAAAAGGTTTGGGCAGAAAGGGGGGGGGGTCTGTTTTTTCCAAACTCTCCAGGCCTTTGGATGGAAGATTTGAGCAGAATTTTTTCAATTGATGATTTTTGTGGGAGGCAAAAGATTTTGGGCCTTTCCCCCATTCTTGGATTATTTCTGAAAAAATTTTGGATGCAATTTCCTTTCGTGGGATCTGTCATATTCTGCTTAGGTTGCCAGCATGTTTTTTCCTGGCAAGTACTGTGCAGTTCCATTTGAAGTCCATAGCCATGTTCCAAAGTGACATGGCCAGTCTGCATGGGGGATGAAGGGCCCCCCTGCTTTTTTTGTACCACATAACTGTGTGTTGCCCTTTCTTATCAATAGTTGACCTGGTTGTAGGGTCCTTGAAAGCTTTTGCATTTATTACTGCTAGCTTTTCTTTTGATTGATGTGAAGGTGCTTTTTTTTTGGGACCATTTGCCCTGAATGCCCCTTGTCATGCCCCAGAGTCGGGGTGTTGTGATGACTTGATTTTTTGAGGCTTGCTGAATGGAAGACCTGTGTTTGTTTGACATGCTTGACCCCACCACAGAAATTCCTTTGCAGACATGGAATTAGTGGTATTATTGTTTCCAAACTGTGGCTGTGTTGAGACCTTTGTTTTTAGGTACCATTGTATTTTCCCCATATGCAGCTTTGCACATGGGATTAGAAGATGCAAGATCCCAAAGAACCGAGCCTGCAGGATTTTCCTTGCAGTAAGCCTGGTAATTTTCCAGTGTTCTGAAATATTGAATTAGTTGCTGTTCTCTGGGGGGTGGGCCATCGGGGTTTTTTTCCAAATTGGCAAAAAATTATCTTGAGGGGTATTAGCCTTGATTTCTCTTGACTTTTATCCCAGTTTTAAAACATTACATAACCCGTTTTCAGAAGAATGTGCTTGCTGTCCGCTTGGATCAGGCAGTCCCAAATAAGGGTATATTTGTATCCCTTGAAGTCTGTAGGAATACTGATGCCAGGCATTTGTGAATACTCGGGGTAGATAAGCCAAAGGGCAATGCAGAGAATTGATAATGGGTTGAACCTGCAAGAAATCTGAGGTATCTTCTGCAATTTTGTCTGATTGGACATGCGGGTTTGCCTTTGAGGTCCAATGTTACCAGCCAAGACTCCTTGCCCAGCATGGGAAGAAGTTGCTGTAAGTGAGCATCTTAAATTTTTGGACAGTAGGAATGTGTTTAGGATGGAAAGATCCAAAATGGTCTCCAATTTTTTCCCTTCCTTGGCACCAGAAATGGGGAAAAAACCTTGACCTTGTTCGTGTGGTCCCTTTGAATAGCTTTCATGTTTATAAGATCTGAAATTTGCTTTGTGCCTCTGCCCTTTGATTGTGGCAGGTTTGGCATGCCTCTCATTTTGGAAGGGTTAAAAATGGAATTTGTATCTGTTATAATGTCCAGGATCCATTTGTCTTTGTGACAAATCCCAAATTTTTTTGAGAATATGCCAGTTTTCCTCCAAGGGGCTGCCATTTGAGCCCTTTGGCATGCAAAGGGGAAAGTCTTTGGGGTTTGCTTTCTGAAAGAGGTTCACCACCTTTTTGTGTGGAGCTTGCCATTGTCTGCCTCTTAGATCCTTGTGATTGCCTCTGTGGGCCCCCTGTATCTGCCTTTTTGGGGGTCTGTCGTGGCAGGAAAGGACCTTTTTGAAGGCCAATTTCTACAAAAGGGGGGTTTGAACCTGCAAAAATTTCTTTCACAGTTTGCATTGATTTCCCTTTTCCTCCATTTTCCATAATATTTCCTCAGCATTTGAAATAGTACATCCTTTGAAGAGGGGCCTAGTAATTTAGCTTTGACATGATCAGGCAAGGTTGTTCCTTGAGCCAGGCATGCCTACATGACTGACCCGAACAGCAGCTCTACATGAGGCCTCAGAGCATCAAAACCACATTGTAAGGTATGTTTACCCACTTGTTCTGCACTATGCATCAAATCCTGCAACTCCCTTTAAGTCTGGTTGTTCAGGTTTGACATTTTACTTTTCAATTGAGATAACAGAAACTGTTGGATTTTTGCATATGAAACTGACAGTTTAAGGCCCTCATGGATAAGGTAGCCAGGTATATACCTTTTTTCCCCCCCTTTCTAAAGGGTCTGGAATTTTAAGGCAATGGATTTTTGGCAATGGAGGCCTTAACCCTTGGGCCCTGTGAGATGGTTTCAGGTCCCGCATGGCTTTGTATAGAAATTTTTAGTCAGGAACCCTGTATACCTGGTTCTGGAGCTGGAGGTAAAATCCCGGTTAAGCAGGCCTAGTAACATCATCTAGGATTTCCCAAAACAGGAGGTATAGCCAGAGGGCCCGTGCTGGGGTAACAAAAAAAATTCCCTGAGCCTTTTTTTGGGAAACCCGAAAATCCTGGCCTTCCCAGTGGAAGTGTTCCCTTTAGGGTTGCAAAATTTCCCCCAAAGAGTAATCCAAAAAGAAAGGGAAAGGACTCCTCTGCATCAGAGTCTTCAAAAAGGGGGGTAAGATGTTCCTGATCATCAAGTGTTCTGAAATAAGGAGCCCTGATCAAAGGGGGGGAAACTTCCTCCACTCTGGGGCCTTTTAGGTGGTGAGAACCCTGATTAGAGAATTAAATCCTCAGCCATTTTAAGCATCTGTTTTTAGGCATGGGGCCTGAGATGGGCCCTGTGTAGCTGGTCTCTTGGGTGCATGGGTTTCTTTAGATTTTAAAGCCTTGATGGAGAAAGAAGAGGGAAGGGAAGACACCTTGAGTGGAGGGGGCCCCCATTCTGTGTTTCAACCCAAAGGCTTCTTCTGTAGTCGGGGGGCCCAGGGGCCTGTGACTGGGAGAGACACCGCCAAAGATGTGTCCCGGTAATCAGGGGGTGGAGGGCCCCCTGAGAACCGGGCCACTTTTGGGGTTTGGCGTGGTGTCGGTAGACCCACCCCGTGTTGGTCCTGTCTTTGTTTAGACAAAAGAGTCGGGAAAATCCCGACATATATAGTTAAATGCTTTCCAAAAGTAACTCCCCCTTAATAGTGTTTTGAATGTAGCACAAAAGCGCAGCCGACGCCGTGGTCTGGGCCCAAAACAAGGTAAATTTTGTTTTTCTTCCCACAAGAAATACAATTATTAACTTTGTCTGACATCGGTCTGAGGCAAGAAAAATTTCCACTTAGCTTTAAGAGACTTGTTTTAAATTTTTTAATCTCAGGAGCTGGCCGAGGCCAACTGCCCGCTTTAGGCACCAGGGAAGAAAGACTGAAGAAAAAGGGGGCTGGGTTTTTTTATACCCCCGTCACACTGACGGGAAGAAGCGCGAAACCCCGGGGGCCTAGACTTTGAATTTGACCCAGGGCCCCCTGAGGCAGGAGAACCCATCTGTTATGCAGCTGTATGAATGAACATCATCCAGGTAAGTGTTTAGAGAAGAAATCCAGAATGGGTCTCCAGGCTTTGTCCTTTCTGGGAACCAGAAAGAGTCTTGAGTAAAATCCTTGTCCTTGCTTTGTGGTGGTATTTTGAATAGCTCTCATGTCCATGAGTGCTGTAATTTGTTTTGAGCCTCTGCCCATTGATTTGGTGCAGATTTGGCATTCCTTTTTGCCTTGGCAGAGTGTGAAAGTGGAACCTGTAACCTTGAGATATAATGTGAGAACCCATTTGTCTTTGGTGATGCAATGCCAATTGTGATAGAAAAGTGCCAGTTTTCCTCCAAGGGGGTGCCAAAGAGAGCTGTTTGGCAGCTGTAGTGGAAAGTCATTGAGGCTGCTTTTATAAGGTTGAGGCCTGTCTTCCCTTCTTTCTGGCCTTTTACCCCATTGTCAGGTCTGTAAAGGGGCCCTTTTGCCTGACCTCACCTCTTGGGCATCTATATCTGCCCCTTGAGGTCTGTCTGACTGGAAAGGACCAATTTCTGCTAAACGAGGAGCTAACCTGTAAGAAATCTTTCACGTTTGCATATTTTGCCTTATCTTTCCCTCTTTTATACCTCCTCTGCCTTAACTCCAAACAACACATCCCTGCAAAGGTGCATCCAATAATTTGGTTAACATGATCTGGGAACATGTTCTTTTTAAACCCAAACATGCCTTCTAATGAGAGAGCCTGTAACCCGCCTACAGGAGGCCTCTAAGGAATCAAACCCATTGCAAAGAAAGTTTTCCCACTTGTTCAGCTGTGCAATAAATCCTGCATTTCTTTAAAATTAGGAGGATCTGAATCTGGAAGCATCTTTTGTTTCAACTGAGACATTAGAAATTGCTGATATTTTAGCATGTGAAACTGGCAATTCAAGGCTCTCATTGCTAAAGTTGCAGACATATATACTTTCTTTCCCCATCTCTCTAATGCTCTGGAATATCTGTCAGAGGGAACTGGGTTTTTAGCTGATGAGGCCTTAATCCCTTTGGGCCCCTGAGAAATAGTTTCAGGGTCAGCAACAGGGCTTTTGTACAGAAATTTGTGAGAGTCAGGGACTCTAATATCTATCAGGTTTAACTGGGGCTGAGGGTAAGGAGTCAGGGTTTAAGCTGGATTCAGTGTACACATCATCCACAATATCTAATACTGGCAGGATAGCAAGGGGTCTGTGTTGAGGCAATAAAAGGAAGTCTCTGAGCCTTTTCTTGGATTCTGAGTAATTCTGGCATTCCCAATGGAAATGTTCCCTCATGGTATGTAAGGTCTCCACAAAGGAGTAGTCCTCAGGTGGAGAGGCTGATGGAATTGATTTCCTCAGCATCAGAATCCTCATAAGGGGGTAAGGAATATCCTAGGTCCGAGGATGAGTCTGAGGAAATGGACACCTGGTCAGAAGATTCACAGTCTGCATCTTGTCTGGGCCTTTTATCAGGAGGGGGATGGGACCCCCTAATCAGGGTGATTAGGTCTTCGGCCATTTTTAGCATTTGTTTCTTAGGCATGGAGGCCTGTCCTGGAGAGTCCTGTGTCTTTTTCTTTGCTTTTAAGGGGGGCTTAGACTTAGCAGAGGGTTTAATGGTTAACTGGGTAGGTCTGAAAACACCCTCTGTAGCTGTGGATTGCTCAGCTACTTCGGTTCCCTCTGTAGGGTTAGATTCGGTAAGCTGAAAACCTAGTGCATCCGAAGGCCCAGCCAGCTCACTGGGAGTTGGGTCTGTGGTTCTGTGGAAGTGGTTCAGGGGCCCCGAGGGCTCGCTGAAAACCGGAGAACCGCAACCGCCTAAAAGAGGCCTCCCTCAGTTTTGGGCCTCGGATGCCTGTCCTTGTTTGCGCTTTTATGTATTCCGCCGGAAGTTTCACGGCATGGTGTAATTGAATTTTCTGCCAAAATAATGTCGGGCAAAATCAAACAGACGCTTAATAGTGCTTGTGAAACCTAGCACAAAACCGGCAACCAGTGATGCCGTGGTCTGGGGCTAGGCATGGAATACAATAGAGTGGAAATCCTTATGAGGTATTTGCTTCCCACAAGAAATACAGTTATTAACTTTTACTGACATCTGTCTGAGGCAAGAAAAAGTTTCAACGGGTACTTAGCTTTTAGAAGACTTCGTTCTGGATTCGAATGAAAATCTCAGGGGTCGGCCGACTGGCACTTGCGAACTGCTTCTCGGCACGCGCAAGAAAGACTGAAGAAAATGGTGTCAGCTGCATCTTATATACCTGTCGACTGACGAGAAGAGGCGACAGCAACCGATGCTGACCAAGACTTTGGAACTCAGCCGATGGGAACCGCCTGACGGCAGGATAACCCAAGTGTAATGACTGCAGCAGTGTAACACGATGAACATCTACTGCTCAAGAAAGAACCTATATCTTTCAAAGCTGAAGAAAAGGAATTAAGGCCAAAAATGACAGCCCGAAAACAGCTGGAAAGAACAGTCTACTAAGTTTAAGAAAAGGAGAAAAATTGTTCAAATAAAGAAATATTATTTTACTATGAAGAAAAAAACAACTAAGTTTATGTTAAAAGAAACTTAGGCCAACGAAGAA
>NW_025055332.1:0-2791 GCF_019279795.1 Protopterus annectens
CTTTTCCCCCTTTTTTTTTTTTTTCCTTTTTGCTTCTCCCCCCCTCTGTTTCCTAAAAGGGGTTTTTTAAGGGGCCCCCCTTTTTTTCTTCTTTTTTTCCTCCCTCTTTTTCCTGGGAAAATTTTTCCCCTGTTGGCCTGACCGTTTCCCTGCTTCAAACCCCCCCTCTTTGGTCCTGGGGGGGTTTTTCCCCCTTTTCCCTTGACTTTTTTTGCTTCTTCTTCTTTCCCCCCCTCTGTTGGTCCTGAGGACAGGGTTTTCACACTGCTTTGACTCTGACTTTCTTTGCCTTCCTTCTGTCTTTACCCTCCCATCTGTAGGTCCTGTGTGCAGGGTTTTCTCACTGCTTGTGTCTCTGACTTTCTTTGTCTTCCTTCTGTCTTCGTACCCTCCCATCTGTTGGTCCTGAGGACAGGGTTTTCACACTGCTTGTGTCTCTGACTTTCTTTGTCTTCCTTCAGTCTTTGTTCCCTCCCATCTGTTAGTCCTGAGGACAGGGTTTTCACACTGCTTGTGTCTCTGACTTTCTTTGTCTTCCTTCTGTCTTCATACCCTCCCATCTGTTGGTCCTGAGGACAGGGTTTTCACACTGCTTGTGTCTCTGACTTTCTTTGTCTTCCTTCAGTCTTCGTACCCTCCCATCTGTTGGTCCTGAGAACAGGGTTTTCACACTGCTTGTGTCTCTGACTTTCTTTGCCTTCCTTCTGTCTTTGTACCCTCCCATCTGTTGGTCCTGAGAACAGGGTTTTCACACTGCTTGTGTCTCTGACTTTCTTTGCCTTCCTTCTGTCTTCATACCCTCCCATCTGTTGGTCCTGAGGACAGTGTCTTCACACTGCTTGTGTCTCTGACTTTCTTTATCGTCCTTCTGTCTTCGTACCCTCCCATCTGTTGGTCCTGAGGACACTGCTTGACCTCTGACTTACTTTGTCTTCCTTCTGTCTTGATACCCTCCCATGTGTTGGTCCTGAGGCAGGGTTTTCACTTTCTTGCCTTCTGACTTTCTTTGCCTTCCTTGTCTTCTACCCTCCCATCTGTTGGTCCTGAGGACAGGGTTTTCACTGCTTCCTCTGACTTTCTTTCTCTTCCTCTGTCTTTCCCCCCATCTGTTGGTCCTGAGGACAGGGTTTTCCTGTTTCTCTCTGACTTTCTTTTGCTTCCTTCTGTCTTCGGACCCTCCCATCTGTTGGTCCTGAGACAGGGTTTTACCTTTCTTTCTCCTTGACTTTCTTTGCCTCCTTTGGCTGATACCCTCCCATCTGTTGGTCCTGAGACAGGGTTTTCTCCTGCTTCTTCTCCTCCTTTTGTCTTCCTTCTGTCTTACCTCCCATCTGTTGGTCCTGAGACAGGGTTTTCACTGCTTTCCTCGACTTTCTTAGTCTTCCTTCTGTTTTCGTATCCTCCCATCTGTTGGTCCTGAGACAGGGTTTTCCACTGCTTTCTCTACTTTCTTTGTCTTCCTTCTGTCTTCACCCTCCCATCTGTTGGTCCTGAGGACAGGGTTTTCCCCCTGCTTTGTCTCTGCTTTTTTCTTCTTCTGTTCTACCCTCCCATCTGTTGGTCCTGAGGACAGGGTTTTCACCCTCCTCTGTTTCTGTCTGGTTCTTCTGTCTTTGCCCTCCCATCTGTTGGTCCTGAGGACAGGTTTTCACCTCTGTTCTCTGACTTTCGTGTCTTCCTTCTGTCTTACCCTCCCATCTGTTGGTCCTGAGACAGGTTTTCACACCTGCATCTCTGACTTTCTTTGTCTTCTTCTGCTTCATCCTCCCATCTGTTGGTCCTGCAGGTTTTCACCCTCTTGTTCTCTGACTTTCTTTGTCTTCCTTCTCTTTCCCTCCCATCTGTTGGTCCTGAGACAGGGTTTTCCCCTCTTGCACCTTGAGTTTTTCCCTTCTTCTCTCTCCCTCCCATCTGTTGGTCCTGCACGGTTTCCACTGTTTTCACTCTGACTTTCTTTGCTTCCTTCTGTCTTTCCCTCCCATCTGTTGGTCCTCGACGGGTTTTCCTGCTGGATCGGTTTCTGCTTCTCTCTGTCTTGTCCCTCCCATCTGTTGGTCCTGAGACAGGGTTTTCACCTGGGCGGTTCTGACTTTCTTTGTTTCTTCTTCTTGTCTCCCATCTGTTGGTCCTGAGACAGGGTTTTCACACTGCTTGCCCCCTGACTTTCTTTGTCTTCTCTGTCTTCCCTCCCATCTGTTGGTCCTGAGACAGGGTTTTCCCTGCTTGTGTCTCTGACTTTCTTTATCGTCCTTCTGTCTTCGTACCCTCCCATCTGTTGGTCCTGAGGACAGGGTTTTCACACTGCTTGTGTCTCTGACTTTCTTTGCCTTCCTTCTGTCTTCATACCCTCCCATCTGTTGGTCCTGAGTACAGGGTTTTCACACTGCTTGCATCTCTGGCTTTCTTTGTCTTCCTTCTGTCTTCATACCCTCCCATCTGTTGGTCCTGAGGACAGGGTTTTCACACTGCTTGTGTCTCTGACTTTCTTTGTCTTCCTTCTGTCTTCATACCCTCCCATCTGTTGGTCCTGAGGACAGGGTTTTCACACTGCTTGCACCTCTGACTTTCTTTGCCTTCCTTCTGTCTTCGTACCCTCCCATCTGTTGGTCCTGAGAACAGGGTTTTCACAATGCTTCACTCTGCTTTCTTTGTCTTCCTTTTCTTCCTCCCATCTGTTGTCCTGAACAGGGTTTTCACCTGCTTTGTCACTTTCTTTCCTTCTGTCTTGTCCCTCCCATCTGTTGGTCCGGACAGGGTTTTACTGCTTGTGTCTGACTTTTTTTTCTTCTTC
>NW_025055333.1:0-9505 GCF_019279795.1 Protopterus annectens
TTCCTCATGGTTTCCCAGCATAATGGAAAAGATCAGGTTCCCCATTGTTTTTTGATGCACCACACTATTGTCACACTGTCCTCTGGATCGAAATCACATCTTCTGGCACAGAATCTCGGGAATCCTTCAATGATAGAAGGACTGTTCTCATCTCCAAAATGTTGATGTGAAGACTGGCCTCTGTTTGTGCCCAAGAACCTTGGATTAGTATTCCCCTTGTAATTTCAGCTGCAGGAGGTTGAAGACAGAGGGTGCAGTTCTCTAACACTGTTGGGACCATTATCTACCACCTAATATGATACTTACAAATGGGAGTCAATTGAACTGGTGCATTCCTTTAGAGAGTGAGACAACTGAGACCACTGAACTGCCATGGTCCATTGAAAGATTCTCAAGCAGTAGTACCTAGAAAGATGAATAAATGTGATTGTTGAGGTCGTAAGACCCAAGAGCCTTAGAATATCCCTTGAAGTATAAGAGGGTTGATGCAAGACTTGACTGGCTACCTGCTGAAGTGAGTGAACTCTGGAAGTCGGACTAGCTGATTTACTGTGTCTAGATGGCATCCAATGAACTCTTTGTTCTCTGTGGGTAACAAATGACTTTCCACATGATTTACTGTGATTCCCAAATTTTGAAGTAAATGGTGCAAGAAGTCCCTCTGCTGGGTTAGAGGATCCCTGGCTGGGGCAGTGAGTGAGTGATCCAAACATCCAAATATGGGAAAACCCAGAACTCCTGTAGTCCGAGGTAGGCTATCATAACTGCAATACATCTGGTAAACACCCAAAGGCTGTAGTGAGTTCAAAGGGCAGTGCTCTGAATTAGAAGTTATTGGCTCCCAAACAGCAATGAAGAAATCTCCTGGATTGCTTATTTATCTTGAAATGATAGTATGCATCTTAGTGATCTATCAATCTCATCCAATTGTCCCTCCTCAGTATAGACAAAATGGACTGAACCGTGACCATCCAGAATTTCATCTTTTTTTTTTTTTTTTTTTTTTACACACTGATTTTTGATGACTTGGGTCCAAAATTGGCGTTAGGTCCACTATCTCTTTGGTACAAAAAAGAACATGAAATAGACTCTAGAGCCTAACTAGTCTGACAGAACCTGATGGATGGCTTTTTTTATAAAAGCTTTAAGACTTCTAGTTTTGGAGGTTCCAATTGATTGGGTGGCACCTCTTTTGAGGAAGGCGAAACAAAGAGAATAATATATACTTTGGTAGTTATCCTTAACACCCGTGTATCTAGTGTGATAGCCTGCCAGGCTTGAAGGTGTAGGGATAAGTGCCTCCAAACTGCCACCACAGCATGGCAGCCAGGCAAACCTTCAGGAATGTTGGAAGGATTTCTCTGTAAAAGGGCTGCAAAATCCTTGATTTTGTGGAATGTCTCTGCCCCCGGGGCAATGTTCACTAAAAATGTCATCCCCTCTGCCTCAGGAGGGTCTGTCCACAGAAGCATCTTGGGTAAACACTTGGGATTTCCTGAACCGCATCTTCTTTCCCCCGCTCCGAGTCCTAGAAAAGGTCTTCTGAGGTGGTACAGAAGCAGATTCAATGGCAGACAAGATCTTACCATCCTGTTCACTCCCTGTGAGGGTCTCCTTAACCTTAGGTCCGAATAAGGTACAACCATCAAATGGGGCTTTAAGGAAGGACATCTTGAAGCCTTCTTCAAAGTCATACAACCACATCAAGGCATGGAGGCATATAGTTATGATGGTGCCTGCTGCTCTAGCTGTACCATCAGCTGCATTACAGAGCAGGTGCATGGCTATATTATATACGGATTGCAAGGTAGACAACTGGGACTCCACACTTTTCTGGGATGTCCAAAGGCAGATTACCTTAAAGGGAAGTGGCAAGTTCATTAGACAAGTTCCTTTGTAAACACATCACATGTGCAAGATAATTCAATGGTCCAAGACTAAAACGTTGCTGAAGTGTTAAGTCCATTTCCTGAATCTATCCAAAGCGCTTGATTCTCTGTTAGGGGGAATGAAAAGACTTGCTGTCTTTGGAGAGTTCCCTCTTGGAGGCTGCCACCACAATTATAGCATCTACAGGGGTACCCTTGATCCAGTGTGTCCTATCTTTCAGAGCAAATCAGTATTTTATAATTTTTTTTAGGAATGTGTTCTGCTATATCAGGATCCTTCCAGGCCTTTTCAGCCACTAAAGCTATGACTGCATCAGCAGGAGGTATCTCCCAGGATGTATAACAGCCTGCTCTAAAAGCCGCAAGGAACACAGACTCTTCCAGGGAAGGTGTATTTCAGAACCAACCCCCCCCCCCCGCTGCTTCATTAATTCCAACATGTCATGGAAAGTGACTTCTTCCAGAGGGGATCTTGGGAAACCTTCTCCTTCATCCACATTTATGTCTTCCTAGATGGATTCTGGAGAAGAATCCAAAAGATTACTCTTACAAGTCTGCTTTCTGGGGACCAGTTTCAGTAGGGCTTCTGTTGAAAGTCCAAAATTAGAACATCCCCAAGACTTTTGAAGCGGACTGTCCCTCTCAATATGGAGGAGTGGAGTCAGGAGCAATATCCACTAGGGTTTGGGTTAGAGCCAAGTAAAATGAGAGTATCCCTTCTCTTGGTCTGGCAAGAGATTAGATCCAGAGAGATTTCCCCGCATCCTCAGACAGGAGATGGAAGAATTACAGGGACACTGACCCACCTCGACTCTGAAGCCAATACTAGAGATGAGCTATCAAGCACTGATGCTCCAAAGGGAAGGGACAGATCTGACAACTTCTCAGCTGATCCCTCCCCGTGAACCTCAACGCTGATGCTACAGCTCATCTGAATCTGAGAGAATCAGAGTCAAGAGTACAGGATCCAGTTTTTGAAGTTGTAATGTTTGGATCCAAGGGCTTTCCAGCCAAAAGGTCAGACAGGGATTGGAGATGATCGGTGCCAGTGTTGGTATGTCGTTATGGGACAGTGCTGAAACGACCCCTAGCTGGATCAGAGTCTGCAGAAACCTCTGCATCATCTTGTTGAAATCTGCCTCAGTAAGGCTTCCTGAAGAACGAATACACCCAGAAGATGACAACACCAATGGAGGTCTTGATGGGTGTCCCTCTTGTAGAATTGAAGAATGGAACCATGAACTAACCGCCTCCATGGAGAATCAAGGTGGAGGAGTAGGAGAACAAATCCCAGAAACTGATGGATCCATCTGTTTCAATATCTTCAGTGCTGGACCCAGTGGCACTGATGGGTCATGTGACTGTTTCCTGGCCTTCTTTTTTTTCAGGATTCTTGTCCCATGGTTTATCCTTATCTTTTTGCTTTTATTTGCCCACAGATTTTAGTTAGGGAAGAGAGTGGTTCACTGAAAGTATCCAGTTGAGTGGGTAAGATGCCTTTAAGAACAAACTTGTCCCTGCATCCTTGCATCACCAAGGAAGCATAGGCTTCAATCTCTCTCTCTCTCTAGATATATATATATATATATATATATATATATATATACCGCCATATATATACATAACACACACACAAACACACACACACACACACACACACACACACACACACACACACACACACACACACACACACAATTTAAATCTTGGACACAGTTACTAAAGAAAAGCAGTCTCAATCAGCTCAACTAATTTTTTTGCAATTTACATTCAGCCATTTCTTAATTGACAAAAACCTCAATTAAATCTTATAGGAGTATTTTTATGTAAAAATCTGATGCTCTCACCTCGCCCCATGCACACACTGGCAAGCACACACTTCTTAGTGAAAAAAAAAAGGCTGGAAAATAGTTACTAAGGCAAATGTTGACTTGCGCTGCTTAAAGTATTTTCATTTACCCAGACGACAATTTATGAAAAAATTTACTCAGTCAGTTCACTATTAAAAAAGGTTAAGTCTACCAATTACTGCAACCTTTTCTCAAAGGTCAGCATGCATGAAAATGAAACTGAACACCAAAACTCTCTACAACACCAGACCCAGGAACAAGCACTAACATGGGTCCAGAAAGGTGGCAAATTTGGAGTCAGTAATGGCAGTATTCAACATTCATACTGCTGACATGTAGGATTTGCACAGCTCGCCTCAACCTTCTGTGTGCTGAGCATTGACTGTAAACCTTGGAAACCTATATGGGTATTTTAAAGTAAGGCTTGTTACCTCCCCCACCAGAGGATATCAGTCTGGCTTGCTCTCTGTTACATGCCTCATTTTTTATCCTGGGCAATTGTCATTCAACAGGTAAACATTCCCATTTAAAGTCAGAAGATTAGAAGACTGAAGGTTGTATTCCCAGACCAGATACTTGGATTAATTTCCAGTAATGACACAATAGTACAGTAAGGGGGAGTACTACAATCTGCGATGGACAGCCTTCAGATGTGATGTTAGACTAAACGCTGGTTGTAGCTTAGATTGATATAAAAGATCAAATGGCATTTATCAAATAAAGAGAAGCAGTGGTTTTAATAAACATTTTCACTTATGCAACTGTTTCTTTTTCTGTGAAAAAATAAGAAAAGAAAGAAAGAAAAAGAAAAAAACATTGACAATTCAAACCATAAATCACCCCATTACATAAAAAACTTGTAAATGCCATCCCTCCATAACTTATGCATCCTATAAATGAAATGTTCTTGCACTGACTTAAATATCTACCCAATAACTTTACCAAGATCCTAAATTTTATCATACAGAACATCCCCTACCCAAATACTCCAACTAGCCTTCATTATGATAAAGGAAAATTGATACTGGAGTAATTTTCATAGCAAAATACCTTACTCATGTCTGATTTTTTCTTCAGATTTAATTTCTTCTAATCATTTTCTCTGAAGACCTTCTATTCTGCATCATATAATCAAATGACTTAAAGTTTCTTCCTTCCAACACACTTTTACTGGACGTATTATTTCCTCCATAACTCTATACTTCATTCCTCACTTGACTCCAATTTTCTTTGGCACAAGTTTTCAGAAAACATACTGACATTAAATCTTCTTCACAACTCTCTCCATCCTGATTTTAAAATCTGTTACTGCACAGCTGTTACAGTAATCCCACTCCCAAGTCACATAATAATTTTCCATTATCTCACATAAAAGTAGGAGAATTTCCCGAATATTATGGTCAAATTTCATTTTGTCAGATCAAATACCACCTTAGGTCTATTTACAAAATAGAATATGCCAAGTCTGATTAACCTGATCAACAAAAGGTAAATGACTGCTCTGTTAGCAAGTACAGGCAAGGCAATCATCATCTTCTTTTTTTGGCTGGTGCCATTAGGAGTTATCCTGGCCAGGATCACGGTTTCCATTTCTTCCTGTCCTCTTCCGTCTTTTCTGTCGCACCAACCACCGTATTCTCCTCTCACCACATCATAAACCTTGTCTTGAGGCCTTCCTCTTTTCCTGTACCTAGTAGCTTCATCTTTAGCATCTTTCTTTTCCCAATATACTCAGCATCCCTCCTCAGCACATGTCCAAATAGCGTAATCACTTGCTCTCTGGCTTTGTCTCCAAACCTTCAACCTGGGCTGACCCTCTAATATACTTATTCTAATCCCTGTCCACCCTAAGTCACATCCGGTACAAATCACCAACATCTTTAACTCCTGCCACATCCAGCTCAAACTCCTGCCTTTTGTCCAATGCCACTGTGTCTCCAACCCATATAACATAGCTGGTCTCTACCCCTCTTGTAGACCTTCCCTTTCATCTTACAGGTCTTTCGTCTGTGCAAATCCTCCCTGACCTCTTCTCCACCCACTCCATTACCTACATTCTTCTTCACCTCTCTCCACACTCACGTTGCTCTGAACTTCTTGACCCCAGTATTTAGAAGCTCATCCACTTCGCCACCTCTACTCCCTTGTACATCCTCACCATTTCCTCTATCCTCCCCTCTAATTCACACACATATATTCTGCCTTAGTCCTGCTGACCCCTTCATTCCTCTTCTCTCTAAGAGCCATATCTCCATCTCTCCAGGGTCTCTCCCTCCACCTGTTCCCTACTCTCACTACAGATCTGTGTCATCTGCAAACATCAGAGATCCATGGGGACTCCTGTCTGATCTAGATCTGTCAACCTGTCCATCACCATTACCAAACAAGAAGGGCTCAGAGCTGATCCTTGATGTAATCCACCTCCCACCTTAAATGCATCGATCCGTCACTCCCACCTTAGAGCTCACCACTGTCACACTAACCCCATTGCATATCCTGTACCACTCTTACATACTTCTCTGACCTCACCTTACTTCCTCATACAATACCACAACTCCTCTCTAGGCACCCTCTCATATGCTTTCTCTAAGTCTACAAAACACAATGCAACTCCCTTCCTGACACATTCTCTGTAATTCTCCATCAACACTCTCATAGCAAACATTGCATCACAGCTAGTGCTCTTTCCCAGCATGAAACCATACTGCTGATCACTAATCATCACATCCCTTCTTAGCTTGGCTTCCACTACTCTTTCCCATAGCTTCATGCTGTGACTGATCAATTTGAAATCCCTCTGTAGTTACTGCATCTGCACATCACCCCTTATTCTTAAAAATCGGTACCAAAACACTTTCTCCATTCATAGGCATCTCTCACTTTCCAATATTTCATTAAACAATCCTGGTTAAAACTCCCACTGCCATTTCATCCTAAGCACCTCCATGCTTCCCTGGGTATGTCATCTGGGCCAAGCAGCCTTTCCATTCTTCATCCTCTTCATAGCTATCACTTACTTCCTCCTTGCTAATCCATTGTGCCCCATGATTCACTATCCCTACATCCATCCAGCCTTCTCTCCCTCTCATTCTCTACATTCATCAACCCCTCAAAATTACTCTTTTCCCATCTCCCTCAACACACTCTCTTTTGTTTGTATGTTTCCCTCAGTATCCTTTATCACCTTGCTTACCTGCTGCACATCTTTCCTAGCTCAGTCCCTCTGTGCCAATTGGTGCAGGTCCTTTTCTCCTGCTTGGTGTCCAGCCTTTCATACAACTCTTTATGCCTTATCATTGGCCTTCACCACCTCTCTCTTTTGCCATGCACCTCTGTCTCCTTATACTCCTGTCTACTTTCTTCATCTCTCTGAGCAATCCCGCTTCTTCTTTGCCAACCTCTTTCTCTGTATGCTCTCCTGTGCTTCCTCATTCCACACACCATGTCTCCTTGTTGTCCTTCCTCTGTCAGATGTCATGCCAAGCACCTTTCCTGGCGTCCCTTGCCAAATGGCTGGTGGCTACAGCGGGGAGCTAGTAACTCTTCATTGCCACACAGTGCCTGAGTGACAAAACTTAATAAAGATCTATAATTATTCTATTTAAAGAAAATTCAGAGGGGGTGTACCCTGTGGGAACACTCTAGTGTGTCATAATAGCTACTGCCAACTGTGTGTGTGTGTGTGTGTGTGTGTGTGTGTGTGTGTGTGTGTGTGTGTGTGTGTATCAAAAGTATTTATATTGTGGACATCTTAGTACTTTGATGATTCAAAGTTTAGGTGCTCTGTAATGGTATCTCTAGTGTGACAAACATCAGAGAAAAAGCAAACAATAACATTCTTCGTTTTTTAACTTTTCCCCAAGCTTATCCAACCTTGGAGGAAGTACTTGTATATATACTGAAGCTGTGTGGGTAGGTCAAAATGATGAAAGTATTTTCATGCAGTGCTTTGTGAAATAACAGTTTCTGTTTGCTTTTGATGAGATTTAGATGGACCAGTTATGATGTACACCAGCCACGCAGTAAAGAAAACATACCTGTCTTCAAGGTACCCTCCTTTCATGTCATGGCATAATAATGTCCTAGGTCTTTTACTGTTCAACGGTGGTTGTCGACAAGCCATTGGCAAAACTGCCACATTGAAATCATCATCATCAGTGTGATTCCATGACAATAAGTCTGACAGAGAATCCAAATATAAGCTGACAGCATTAGTTGTATTCACGTCATAATGCCTGGCTGCAAAGAGAAAAAAAATAAAATTTTCATTTTTACCAAGCAACTGCAGAGCATAAAACGCTGGTTTGATTTCTATTGCTTTTCTCAACTTGGACCCAGTTTCTACTTTCATATAACAAGAACCCAATTCCTTACAAAAGCACTTTTCGTCCACCTCAGGAGAGTAGCCAGCTGCTTTCATAGCTAAAAGGAGAAAAAAAAACAAGTATTTATGGAAGGTATTCCAGAAGCGACTCATCTGCATGCAGTATAGAGTACTCATGCAGGGTAGTCCAGGGAATACTCACCTGTATGCTACATGCTGTTATTGCATTACATTGCTCATGAGTAACCATTTTAGTACAGTGCAGACGCTGTGTTCCAAGATTACGTGTACATAAGCTTTGTAACTGTTTCATTTACTTATTTTTATCTTGCATTTGGCAGTGTTATAACCAAACAGTTGTGTCCTGTCTTTGCTCCTTTTTATAGACTACTGTACTCTCTGAAGTGTCACACCTTTCATTACATAACTTTAACTCGTAGTTTGTTTTTCCAGCTTGCAGGGCCAGCTTAGTAACGCCTTCAGGTGCTACTGCAGTTACTTTCCACTGACTCCTCTTGGTGTCATATAAAGCCTGTTCATATTTGCATTAATAATTCCAAAACAATACTACAAACAAGCTCCTGAAACATTTCATCTTAAATCTCACATGATGGGCAACACAACTTCACCAGTATTTGACCTCTGTCTAATGTTGCTTAAGATACATTAATTGTTGTTCATATACTCACTTGCAAGCTCACAGATAGATGAGCAAATGCTACTGACACTATGTGTGAATCTTGTGTAGTTAATGAGATAAAGTTATTTACAAAATATTACACGATTAATGTGTTTATTATGACTTATAAAATCAGTTTTAAGACCGATAATCTGACTACCACCCCTGTAAAGATTTGGTTGTGCTGAACACTTTGCCATTTACATTTCATTAGTAACCTTTATTCTCCTGAAATATGGGCAGCCATTTGAAATGTGCTACTATAACATGGTTTGTCGAAAAGCTCAGGATGCAGTCATTAGGAATTAAGAGTACAAACATCCAGGACTCCTCTGGAGTGAACAAGTTAAGATCCATCCACTGTTCCACTTAACAGTCAATCAATCAATAAATACATAAATATTTTATTTGCTGTAATCATGTTTCTTAACCGTTTTGCCCTATGCAAGACAACCTTACAAAATTACTGTTTGGCACAGCTTTTCCTACCACGATAAAACAAGTCTTAAGTAACACAAACTGTTAAATCTTCTGTTTTCACAGCCTGGGAAGAAATGCTGATATTGTTCTAAAAAATGTTTACATTCTCTCTGTTACAGCATCATGCAATTTTGCAAAAGTCATGAAAAGAAAAACTGAATCTGCACTATCTAGTCAAATCTCTCACTCAGCAGGGATCCCGGGGTTACATTGTCTCCTAACTGGGGGTTTTAAAAAAATTGCAACAAACAACTTTTCACAAATTAGTCAAAATTTTGATCAG
>NW_025055334.1:0-7883 GCF_019279795.1 Protopterus annectens
TTGTTTTGGCTCCTAACATTTAGCAGTAACACCTCGGCATTTTGTAAAAATCTCACAATCTTTAAAATACGAACCAGCCAGAAAGGAATACAGCTTACTTTAGTTCCACCAGTTTATTTGACGAAATAAACAGCAAGTCCTCAGCATACATCAAGATGAAAACACCAAACCACGAACTCTTATAACCGCATTATTAAAATCAGCAATGCAGAAGTTCATGAAACACATAAGCTATGTCTCCCACACTTGCGTTTTAAGTTTCTCACTTCCTCAGATGTGAATGAATACACTGTGTTAACTCCTTCATTTTATATTTAATCCCTAATTGAATAATTAATTACCTTAATTTAATACTTTAATCAAGAACACTTTTGCTGTGACCATCTTGTGTTATTTCTCCTTTCATCCTTATAGCAGTCCAAATTAAATACTTTATTATATTTTCTTATGTGTCATTAGGTATGTAAATATTTTCTAAAAACACTTTATTAAAAATGTACTTGTTACAAACATATAAAAATAATTCCTATATTAAATTTTTTACTTAATAAATAAGAATTGTAAAACCTTATATAAAACTTCATTTATTGTTCTATAGCACCCTCTAGTGGTCAATAATGATTTTCCTTTTGTAAAATGCTGTTTAAATGCATAATTTTATTCTAAACATTTACCCTTCTAAAAAGCTGTTAAACTATACCATCAATCTTTCGTTAAATAAAATGTATATATAAACATAAATTATTTAATTCTCTTGTTTTATTATAAAATTAATTCCCACAAATTGCACATTTTATTTATATTTATAGTTTAGCTGCCCTTATTTTTAGCACTGGGGCTAAAAGATACTGTGCTGTTTAGCCCTGGTGGGTTATATACTCAATTGGAGTTGCCATAACAATTCCTTGTATTCTATTGTTTCCTCCATAGCACCTCTAATCCTTCTCTACAACTTCTAATACATAAAAAGTAAATACTGCCTCTACACATTTCATTTTGTGCCTATAAAGTGCATTATTAATACATTCAGTTTTGATTTCATAGTTGTGCTCCTTAAATTCTGGCTAATCTTCTTTCGAGTCTTTCCGGCGTAAAAGCCTACACTTTGCACCAACTCAAATAAATAAATGCCTTTAGTTAGGTGGTTTGGTGTTTATCTTGATGTATGTGCTGGAGTGACTTATGTTTATTCGTCAAATAGCTGGTGGAACTAAAGTAAGCTGTATTCCTTTCTGGTTAGAGTATTTTAAAGATTGTGAGTTTGGAGTGCGTGCTAGCCTCCTTGTGGTGTATTTTTGTAAAATCTGCAATCATTGAGTGGACCAGAGTTCGCTGTGGCGACTAACCGGGAAAACCCCCGAAGATGAACAACAACAACCTTATGGTTGCTTTGATTTTCTTTTTGGGGTCTTAGATAGTTTTTCATTTTGACATTGCTAAAAGGCTGTGAGGGATGGATAGAGTTTTAGCCAATATCTGAAAGCCTAGGAGTGACAGTGCACAGCATCCTTGGCAACAAAAGTGGTCATTAACCATGTTCTCCCCATATTATTAGCTTTGGATTTCTCTGGAGTGACACCAGAAAGTAAGTCAATTATTAAATTATCATAAAAGGATATAATAAACTATGCATTCTGAGATAGCCTTTGCAATCAGAGGATAAGAAGGACTTTCTCATCTGCCTCTGTAATATGTTTTGGAAGGTATAGCCCTTGAAAAATGCACAAGGGTTCAGAGGATTCAAGAAATACCACTGAAAGTTCTTACACAGCCCTGAGTGTCTGAGCAGAAGAAACTGGTCAATGTCAAGCAAGTAGATCTCACAGGTAGGTTAACATCTAAGCCATGTTGGCCTAAACAAACAGGACTAGCAATTTGAAGATAATCCAATGTCTAACTGGTAAACAGGAAAGCACACATACAACCTGTGTAATATGCTGGTAGTATGGTATTCCAATAAATAGTTAGGTAGTGGAGTTTTGGCCTAGTTTACAGTCTAGAAATTTCATATACAGAGTGTTATATCTGTCCAGTCAACAGTAAATCAGAACTGATGCCACAACAGCGAGTTTGTCATGTGAAATAACATTAATAATGGTGATGTTTTATTTATGGAAACAGTGAAATTTGACAACTGAGCTTTGATCCATCAAAGTCAGCTTGCCATCAGCTTCTGTGCCCACGTTATGCACTGTTGTCAAGGATTCAAGTTTGTCCCCAATATGATGCATGAGGAAAGCACTGATGCAGATGAGACTTGGAGCAGGTTATTGTAACCTCAATAGCTTAGAGCTGCCACTAGTGGAGTTCCCCAGGAATGTGTCCTGGGACCCCCTACTGTTTGGCATCTACTTCTCAGAGGTCCAGGCAAGGAAAAAAGGCCTGTGGCTGACCACGTTTGTGGTATGATTTCAGTTACTCTAACTAGGGGGTAATATACAGTTATTGACCATGAGAAAGGTAAAGGCCAATTTAGCAACAAAGAGTTTAGGTTAACTTGAGCACCAAAAGGGTAATTGGCTAAGCTTAGCAGCTAGCCTAGTACTTATCTATGAACTTATGAAGACTGGGAGGCAACGTTGATTGCAAAGGATAGAAGAGGCGTAAAGGGGTATGTTAGAGAAAGAAAATAATGGAGAGTTGGAAGATGTCATAAAATTAGGAAGAAAAGAGAGACAGGTTTGGGTATGAGTTCTATTAAAAAAAATAATGTAAACAAAAAACATTTTTTTACAAGTAATGAATAGCTAAGAGAAGGCTTGAGAGAAAAGGAATTGTATATGAAAAAAATTGTTTATGGAAGAAAGTAAAAATTACAGGATTAGAGACTGGTATCATTATGTAGCATAGATTATATAAGTACAATGAAAGTAATATAGACTAGGCTTGGCTTGTTTACTTGTTTATGAATAAAAACGTAGCTGGATGCTGCTTGTTATATAAAACAATTTATTCCATAAAACAAGAACAATGTGCAATGAGCGCTTTCGGGTTAATACCCTTCTTCAGATAAAAGCATTACATCATACTACTGTTTTTAAAACACAATCTATCCAATCACCAATTAGTAAAAAACCCGCCTCTTACTGAGTGCTGGTTTAAGCGGAACTACATCGTTTAACCCTGGATCCCTGTGTGCTGTCAATTCCAGGATCCATTTAGTCTCAGCCAATTCTGTGTTCAATTTGATATCACCCCCCCTATGGGTCAAGTGCAAATTCACTATGACCCTAAAAGTAAAACCATCGCGAAGGATGTTTTTCAAATGCCTAAACAATGCATTGCTTTCATTTTATTTCTAATGTTAGACAAATGTTGAAGAATCCTTTCTTTCCAACATCTGATTAGTCTTCCCGACATAATAGCTCGAACACGAGCTGCCTCAACTATATAAACAACATCGGTGGTCTTACAAGTTGCTTTCCTTAAAAATGTATAACTTATTGTTGTTAGGGTGGCGAAATTCCACCCCTTTTTAATGAAGGCACATGCCTTACAACAACCACAAGAAACAGTCCCTGCTCTCCCGATGACATGCTTTCTAACTGGAGCCCTCGCTTCTTTAGATAGAACATGTTTTTAAATTCTTGTTCCTTTTGTATACAAAGCAGCGGTTGGGTAATTTCCTACCATGTCTCTTAGAGATTCATCACTAGTTGATGATGTTCAGTTTTTCCAGTATAATGTTACAAACCCCTCTAGTATCACTCCACATAGAAGTCAATGTTACCTTCACGGGTATAGGACCTAATGTCCTTGCCACCTGGTTGTTACAAGATGTATCTAACCATGGTTTGTACTTATTAAGTCTATGTGGTTTATTCTTCTTTATAATCTCTTAACCATGTTTTTCATTGTAACCTCTGTCAACAAAACATTGACCCAAATGTGCCACTTCCCCTCAAACTGTTGGTCATCCTTGCTCCAACCTGGAGTCCGTCCTAACTGTCACCTGTACCCAGCGTTAGAAAAGTGTGTCTCGGGTGCATGCTGGTCGAAGGACAGCATCGTATTCCTCAACACTCCTTCTATATAACCTGGAAGAAAATCTTTTCCCCTTGTTTGTATCAAGCATACATCAAAAATCTGACTCCTTAGATGTGACCACACACTTCAAACCTAAGGAAAGTGGTAGTGGTATGGAGGTAATCTATGAAGGACCTTAACTCTGCATCTGTCCCTTCCACAAAATAAAAATATCATCAACAAAAGCGGAAATACTTGTATAGTTGTTCCTTCCAAGCATGATTACCAAACACAAACAACTCTTCCCAGTATGGGAGAGCACAAGATTTGCATAGGTATTGGCACAGGGGTGCCGCATGGCTACCCCTGTGCCTGCTATCTACACACTCCCTGTTCCTTGGAATATGTTGTTTTCCAATACCAAGGTTAACAATTCAATGACCAACTCCACTTTGTTGTGTAAAAGACCCCTGGCTGTCAAAAGGGTCTTAATGGCCCGTATCCCATAATCATTATTGATTACTGTGAACAAATTGTTCACGTCTAGGGTGGCCATCAGATAAGTCTCTGATGGCTCCCCTAACTTAATGTCGCCAATCAATGTCAAAAAATGCCCTGTGTCCTTCAATATATAATGTATGGATGCCACATATGGTTTAAGAAACACTTCCAGCCAAATCGATATGTTTTCTGTGACCCATCCCCTACCCGATACAATCGGTCTTAGGGGTGGGTCACTCAAACTCTTGTGTACCTTCGGCAGTGCTTTAAAGACGGGGTGATCGGTTTGTCAACATATAAAAACTCCAATTCCTGTGGTGTAATCAATAACATTTGAGTCAAGCATGTTAACTTGTTATGTACCCTATCAATAACCCTCCTCACTTCAATAGGATTAATGGGTAAGTAGGTGCACACATCAGACAAAAGCATGTTTAGTTTCTGAGCGTACCAGCTTGAATCTAAGACCACAACTGAGCCACCCTTGTCCGCCATCTTTATCGTAACATCAGTGTATCCACTTAATCTGGACAACGCCAACCTTTGCCCATCTGTCAGATTATAATATCTCTCTCTGTCCCTATTTTGAAAATATTCTACAAAGTCATGAGTAAGCATTGATTGATAAAAGTTGTAAGGCGGTGTCAAAGCGGTACAAAACTACTTGGTTTTCTCAGGCTACATATGTACTCTCAATGTTGCCATACATCTTCCCAACATCAGGCCCCGACAAAAATACATAACATCCAGTAATACTTCTTGATAACTACACATCTTACTGGGAACAAACGACAAACCTTTATTCAACACTGCAAGTTCGTCCTGTGTTAAATCACGAAGACAGATTAAAACAATGTTATTAGACTCACTATAAGTCATTCTACTGTCCAGTCTAGCTTCTTCATTGTTAATTCCTATAAATGGCTTGAAGAAGCGCTTCCCGCGGACCCTTCTTTTCACTTGGACGGGTAGTAGATCCAAAAAATGGCTCTGCATGGGTCGTAGTTTGGGTCTGGCTCCTGCTCGTAAACCTGTATCCAATTCCTCATTGGAAACATGGTCCCCAGTCTCTAAACAAGTTGTAGCATCACTACTTGGATCGCCCGGTATGGGCGTGTCAGTCATGCCGCGTCAGCACACCCCTCCGTTTCCACATTGAAGACAGTGTCGATGACTGTGTCATGATTTAAAGAGTCCATCTGTCCACATGGTGCAGCCATGGTTGAAACCCCTGGATCCGTATCAATGTGGGCTGAAGTTGGCGCCATGTTCCTTGCTGCCGTAACTTGGCGGCTCTATCTGTATCCTCCTTAGCGTCTCATGGCTTCTCTTTCCTATTGGTGCTCTTGGCTGTATCAACAAGCGTTGGACTCCTCTGTCTATTCCATACAAAATGTTCCTTTGGAAAAATCATCATAATCTCTATTGAGTTTGCAGTTTCTGTGTCCGTAACTTAGTGTCATTGTCAGTAAACATCAGGAATTTTTACAGCTCATTGAGTTTTCTTCTTACACCAGGATTCCAGGTGTAATCATTTTCTAACTTATGTTTAACAGCAAAATGTCCTTTTTTAACATCTCAATCTCTTTAGAGAAAAAATCATTTAACAATTCCATATACAAAAAACTTGTACTAATATTAATGGATTGCCACCTGGCCAACAACTCTGGATACCTGTCTCTCTTGGGACTGGCATGCAAAGCACACGCATCCCTCGGGGTACGATACCGTACTCCAGACAGGCTTCAAGGTGGAATGTCTGCCACTGTAAACGCTGTAGATGAGTGACCTTGTAATTCAAGTCCCTGAGGTTGTCGTCAAAAGTTTTCTCCATGGCCATAGGCATCGATGTTTCATTAGGTTTCACTTGTCTAATGCCAAAACCTAGATTAAGTAACGGATTATTGTTTACTTGTTTACCAGGCCAGTGTTCTGATCACAATGGACCAATTTTGGGAAAAGCCTAGAAGCATATAAGTGAGGGATGAACAAACAAAGGACCGTTTTAATGCATAAATGATCATTTGAAAATCATGGACTGAAATTAATTGCCCCAAAATGCATTGTGTATATTTTGAGGGCATCATCTATCAGGAAACTGGTAACAATACACCCCTGAGTTAGCAGTTGTTTGGGATTTGAGGATTTATGTGGACAGTGACCTAACTTTTGACCAACATGCGTCGTCAGTGTTGTGAAAATCCTCCTATACTGCACAGCTTATAAACAAAGGGATTACATCTAATCTAGAGATGTCATTGTCCCCTTTTACTCAAGCCTCATTAGGCAATTCATTGAATATAATGCCCTGTGGTATGTTTCTGAACAGACACATGCAATAACTGGAATGCCCACGAAATGCCTTACTAAAATGATACAATGCCTGAAGAATATATCTTATATTGACCAACTCAGAGCCTTGTTACTATACTCAGTATCTTACAGACTGATAAGAGGTGACCTGGGTCTGGCATACAAGGCATCCT
The DNA here is from genome assembly GCF_019279795.1 of Protopterus annectens. Taxonomy (NCBI): domain Eukaryota; kingdom Metazoa; phylum Chordata; order Ceratodontiformes; family Protopteridae; genus Protopterus; species Protopterus annectens. The sequence goes on from NW_025055334.1 coordinate 6,954, forward strand.
CCAACCCAATACTGATAGATTTATTGCACATCAGGAAGTCAATTATCATCGAAATAATCTGTCTGGGGATTATGAACTTCTGCAGCACTTTATCAACAGAATGGTTTGGAGGGACAGGTATAGCTCACAGAGGATACTGCTGCTTTTTAACAGACTTCTCCATCCACATAAAACAAAGTTCATCCCTGTCCATATTTAAGTGCAGTTTGGGTCCATGGATGGTAAACAAAAAATTTAACCCAGGACTGCCCCTGTACTATTATTAATGGACAGCGGCACCTTCTAAATCTTTATCCCCATATCGTCTCTACTTAAAAGTACCTATAGTATGATCCCAGTTATTCTCATTAAAAGGGTAATATATAATTATCAACCATGAGATGGGTAAAGGCCAAGTCAGCTAACTTATGATTCTATAATACATAATAGTGGAAAAAAACATGACTATATAGATCACGGAGATACAGCTGGTTTCCAGCATGAACCAAAAACATTTTATGGTGTGTAGATTTTATACAGCAAGGAGCGAGTCACTTATTCAAAACGATATTTGGTATTTATGAATGAGCATTTTAGGATAAAAGGCAGGAATGTGAAGAATATGTTAACTATAAAAAAAAGAAATAACTTATAAACTATAAGAGAGCTAGAGCGGAAAATGTTTGAGGTATATGGAATGGGAAGAAATGCATTCAGGTTTCCTTCAGGATATTGTTACTTAATTCTAAGGTATTGTGGCCTTTAACTGGGTGGCTGGAGTGAGAAAGCCATAAGAATAGTCAGAAAAGGCATTTGGCAGGGGATGTTAAATAAGTGAAGTATATTTAGCACAGTTATGAATGCTGTTATGATACATATAAATAGGGGAAATGAAGGAAAGGCAAGTATAAAGAATAGAGAGTAGGATAACCTCTGATGTTAAGGAATAGG
>NW_025055335.1:0-6270 GCF_019279795.1 Protopterus annectens
CAGCGCATGTGGGACAGTATCATGCTGTAGTGGCGAAAAATTTCAGATGATCACTACCTTCAGTGACCTGTATCACACATTCCACATCATGGTTTAGTGTGTATACACCTCAGTGACATGGGTCACATTCCACAGTATATATGTATTGTATCTGAACACAGTCATGGCTATGAACTGTGTCTGTAACTCACACTGTACAGCAATAGAGATGCCTCGTGATTCCCTGCAATGGCCATGCACATCAGCTAAATGTGCAGTATCTCTGTAGGGCGGACAGACAACACTGCATTGGGACACCATTACCCCACTGTATATTTGACAGGACACCATTGTGTTAAATATGTATGCATGTGATGGCACACATCAGCAGATCACATGTCATACTACATGTAATTGTCAAGGTCATATGCCACACATCAGGCAGGTGTACTGTTAACCTGTGCTGGTCTACATGGTGTAACACAGGGGTGTATGCTAACTACTACTATGATTGTGTAATTTGCATGCCGTCTTCTATGATACATGTATACTGTTGTGTGCAACCCAGGGATGTATGATAACTACCACTATTATTGTCTGCACTGCATGCCGTCTGCCGTATCACATGCATGTTGCATGCCTTCTGTCATATCACATGCGTGTGTCTGTGTGTGTGTGTGCATCTATGGTATAGATTGTAATGTACAGTTCTTGTCTGCCCTCACAGGTGATGTAGATGCGTTGCCCTCCTGCGGTCCCTCTGATGTTAGTGTCCCCACAGACTCTAGCAGTAATGATGAACATATGATTGAGGCACAGGCAGGGTTGTCAGGGGCTGAAACTGTGCCATTGGTTGCCATTCCAGTTATATCCCCCTCATCCCCGCACACAGATCCCATGCCTGCACATACCCCATCACCAGTGGCCATAGAGGAAGGACAGTTGGCATGTGGTAGCTTAGAACAGGAAAGTGTGAGGGCTATGGAAGGTGTGCCTGCACACCATGGTGTCAGCCAACTGACTGGTGGTGCCCCACACAGGCACATGGCCAGTGCTGCTCGTAGGAGGACCTCTGGCCAACATGCTCCTGCAAGACAGAGCACAGCAGCTGGTGTCACCAGACGCATGTTTCAGGCTGTAATGGAGGCACAGGCACATGCTGAATGGCAAAACAGAGAAGATCAGAGGCTTCAGAGGGACACTGGACAACCTCGTACTTACAGCAGGACATTGGCTCATTGTCTTGTTCAAGCAGTTGCCACCTCTAACAAAGCTCATTTTGTTGGTCAAGCAGTTTCCACTCCTAGCAAGACATCACTTTGAGTGGTGATATTGTCCTTGGTATAGGGTGGTACATCTAAGGTGATGGACAGCAGCAGACGTTGTGTAAAAGACCGGTGTCAGATATATGTAGAGCTGTGTTCCTGCTAACAATTACAACTACTAACACCAGAGCCCATTACAATGTGTTCTTTACGTCTAACTGTAATAGCATGGCCACTGTGGCCTTCCGTGTTTAGAATCAGAGTGCATCCCAGACAGCCCTATGCTACTAAGTGTATGATCATGCCAAGTATAACCTTGTGTAGATGGACACATAGTGCATTCTGAACAGCCTTGTGCTACTAAGTGTGTGAGCATGCCCAGTGACACTTTGTGTCGGTTATGTGCCTCTGTGTATGAGCATGGCCATTGTGACCCTGTATAGTGATAGTAGTCGTCCATTCCACAAATGGGCATACTCCAGGTCAGGATGGATTCCTACTACATTAAACACACAGGTTCACAGGTATGTACATCTTAACTGCCAGCATCCCTGTTGATGTCCGCATTCCTAGAAGGTCATAATGACAGCCTTGCAAGGTGTAGCCTGTGTGGCGCGACTTTTAACTATGCACTATTGTAATAGTGATCTGTAAATAGGCAGGTGTTCCGTTCCCACCACTGGCATGTGTGTGTGTGCGTCTGTGTGTGTGTGTGTGTATGTGTGTGTGTGTGTGTGTGTGTGTGTGTGTTTGTCCCCGTCTGCCAGAGGACTGAGTAATGCTTTTAGACTGCTCAAACTCCATACATTTCTTATACCCACCTTTGGCAAGGCTGATGATGTCACCCATCTACAAATACATCTCTGGGAGTGCTGTGTCCCAGTAATGTTGGTAGCATGTTCTGTAACTGCGTAATGCTGTAGTGTAATAAAGTAGTTAGGTCGGTGTTCTAATCCCAGACATGCCAAGTGTGTGTGTCTGCCTGCATGAGACAAATACAGTGCTTTGTAGCGTATGCACTCTCTGTACAAATTGCATGACCACCTTTCTCATTCCTGCTGTTGTCACCGACCTAGGTATACACCTGTAGGTGTACCGCAACCCAGTATTCTCCATAGCATGTGCCCTCAATGCATATTGCTGCAGTGTGATATGGTAGGGGTATGTATACAGGACATGGAAAGTGTGTGTTTGTCTTTCAGAGGCTGTGTAGAGGTGGCCGTGGTTGTCTTACCATTGGACATGTTTGGGAGCAGATTTTGTAGTTTTCCTATATATGGTGTCCATCTTATGACACATTGGCCACCGCATGAGGAGTACAGCTGTCAGTCAGCCACAGGACTGTGTTGGCAAGCCATACCATACATGGCAAAGGCCTGGTGAACAAAGTATGCAGCCCTACTTGTACCCGGTATATGTCCCACACCCATGTGCCATGCACAAACTTGCCTAGGATATCCCGCTATGTTGCTAGTACCATGCACATTGATCAGAGATAGTAGGCATGGTGTGAATGCAGTGGCCTAGAGAGGACATGGCACCCTGTACAGCAGTACAATAGGCACATATATGTGGGCATTGTGCCTTCACTATGTTCCACACTGAATGCCTGCAACATATGTGGTGCCATCAAATGTGATCCACAGAGGCCAGACAATTCTGTACACGTGCCCTGTATGGACCCATGCCACTGACACCACGGAATACCTGTATCATACTATCAATACAGGTGCAGGGTCGACCTGCTCACTGTAAGTAGGTTTCGCCACACTAGGCCAGTATTGGCATATCGGGGGATAACAGGCTGTGTACACAACATGTGTCTGCCAAACCAGGTACACCTGTACATGTCACTGTACAGTATTGTGGGACATGCACATCCCAGACAATGCCCATGTGAAGGACTATCAAACACAGACATGTTATGCATTACAAAGCTATGGCCATACACTTTGGTAACCAGGATGTCAGGCCAGATAATGCAGTACCCATCTGTGTGGGACATTGCAGACACTACACCCCTGCACTGCACACCATTGTCAGGTGGATGTCAAGATTACCTCTCACCCAGCCTTGTACAGCCATCTTGCACAGCCAACCACTACCCACCCATGAAGCAATGCATACCTGCATGCTAGTACTGGCACCTTGTGTCTGCATGTGGGTTGTGATGCTCCCAACCACAGTTACTCCCAGTATAACCTGTTGGCAAACCAACAGATGTCAAGCACTTTCACATGCCCTAGCCCATAGAGCCTACAGATATCCCCTGTGGTGCATGTAGTCCTGTGCATTACTGTAGTGTGGCAAACTAAGTGGTTTGGTTGCATATTTGTGGCCCTGGCAAAGGCGTCAATGCATGCCCATTAGAGAGTCTGGTTATGGTGACAATGACATTCATTCGCGTGGACAGCCATGTGTGCCACACCTAATGCATGTCTACTATATCTCTGTTGCAGATGTCACTCACCTACATGCATATATGGTCTTACAGCACAGCAACATGTCGCCTTTGTGGCACATGTAGTAATGTCATGCACATGAAATAGTAATGAGTAGTCAGTCAGGGGTTTGACCCCTGTACTGTTTGACATGTGGCAGACGATGCTTAGGGTTAAGTCTCCAGGCCCTTCCCTGGTGTACTTTGCCTGTCCCACCCACACACTCTCTGGTGGATGTGAAGGAGTACACCTGCACAGCAGCAGCATGTGTATTGTAAGTGATGGACATGGTCAGGTGATAGCCTCTGCACCTGTTGCAGTCCTCCTCTAGCTGATTGCATGTGGAACAGCTGTGATGGTGTTCCCATAGCCATCTGCATGATAAACACAGTACACTATCTAGGAAAACATGTTGTTGGCCATGACAGTGCTGTGAGTGTACCTGGATGTGGTGTTCTGACATGCATCACAGATGAATCTGAATGTACCTCAATCATTTTCCACAGTGGGAGATAGCCTAAAAAGGGGGGTGATGTGAAAATGTACAGCATGTAAGTGGCTAAGCTGCATTGAGACTACCCTGTTTAACATGTGTGTTAATTCTGCATGTTATAAAACAGACATAACAGTAGTCTGTTCATGAGGGCCCCCCATCTGTGGGGCCATCTGTGAACTGGTTGGTGTGCAAACATTTGTTTCCTGTGTTACACACTGAACACATCTGTGCACAGCAGAAATGGTGTGAGGATTGCAGCCCTACATGATGATAGGGATGTGTTATCCATGCATCCCTGACTGGACATGTGTCATGACAGTGGTATGACAGACACTGTCGGGGGTTCCCAGTGACAAGCCAATAAGGGGAAAATTTGTTCATAGCTGGGGTCACATTTCTAAAAATTGTACAGATGGCATGCAGTATATATGCATGTTTGTGTCCTCTGCAAATGTATACCATCTGTTGTGTTGGGTTGATGGTGATATCTATGTATACTGTTGTAGGTAATCCTGTATGCTGCTGTGTTGGGTTGATGGTGTTATCTATGCATACTGTCATAGGTAATCCTGTATGCTGTTATCTATCACTAAGCCATATGTGGGTTTAAACTGCAACACCATAGGCTGAATGGGTTTGGGGGTCAGAACCTCCTGTCCCACTTCAGCTGACCATGGCACCGGGCACTAGCACATCTGGGGCCCAGCCTTAGACATCAGCCTCTGTTGGCTCTGCACCACCTTCTGGTGGTACCACCACCACTGAGAATGGAGCATGTCCCCCTGGGAGTGGGACCAGATAGGTACATGTCTGCTGTCGTGCAGTCCCGGACGTGTTGCATTGGTGGCTCACTAAGGGGTTCCGAAGCCAGATACGCCAGCTAAGGGCGGAGTGTCACATTTACAGGGTGATGCTGCCCCTCCTGGATAGCCTCCAGCACTGCCTCCTTTGCAGCTGTTTAGGTGCAGTGGCAGTTGCCCATGGCTGGGAACCTCCGTCCCACTGTTTCCATGGGCTTGTGAATGCGAACACCCATCCCGGGTGTATCACATGTGTCATATACCAACCCATGCTGCTTTTTTGTGTCCTACCTATCCTCCTGGCATATTCCCCCACATCCACCCTCACCTAACATAAGGCCAATCGGCTCCTAGGACAACATCTGCCCTATACAAACTGTCCATTACACACTGCCCACTGGACACATAAACCCTTTTAATATGCATCAAACATACTCCCGTTATCCTCACCCCTGTCCCTCAGGCGGGTCCTGGTATGCACATCACTCCTACATGGTCCAGGCCTGTGGGGGCCCCCTTTACACCACTACCAGTCCCTCTATGGTTACCCCATTTACCTTTATCATGATGATGATGGACAGCATTGCAAAAGTACTGTTCCCCATAATGATTGGACAGGTACTGTTGTGTTAATGTACATTACATGCACAAGTATACAGCCAATGTACAACTATTTGCGTGTTATGACACATGTCTGTCTGAGGAGTCTTGAGATCCCTAAACAACACCACTACATAATAAACGGTGTTTCCCATTTCATTCGTTTGTAATGCTTTGTTGCCACATGGTATGTTCCTGATAATCTCTATATAGGGATGTACCTATATGCTGGACATAAACACTCCAAAACATCTACATGATGGGATACATTCCTATACTGTTGAATGACTGGGTGTATGATATGTTTGTGGTACTGTCATTGTCTGTATATCTGCCATGGTGTATTGGTAATTCACATTAGCTGTGTGCACAGGGTCCGGGTTTCCACCCTTTCAAAAAGGGATTTTTTGGTTGCAGGGCAGAACAATCCCATTTATGGAGGGTAAGGCACATTAAAGCAGTTGGGGGGTGTGTTGGTTTGCTGTTAGCACTGCTGACCTCTGGTTACAGCTTCTTACACTCGGTTAGCCCTACATTGCTTTACCAGTGCAATACTGCATACTGGTAGCCAACCCAAAACCCTCCCCCCTTGCAAATGCACCGACATTGGGTTTCATCTGTCACTCACACCCCGGGGGGGGCGAGGAAAAATATTACCTTTTGCCTATTACATTTGGCCATGACTACAG
>NW_025055336.1:0-7917 GCF_019279795.1 Protopterus annectens
TTTTGGGGCTTACCCAAAATTCTTTTCCTTTTGCAGATTACATATTGTTGCACAGCTGGCACAACTTCCTGGATAAAATCACCTCATTTGCATGGATTTCATGAAAATGGGGTGATGTCTCAGGGTGAGTCCATGCAGGACTAGTGCAGGTGCACTCGCAGTGACTACAGCTATTCCTGGATGCATGACAGACATATTGCCTGCTGGAGCTCATGCACTAGTCCTGCACACCTTGCAGGGCTTGCTGAATCTGGGGGACTGTTATAATAAGTAGTAGTGACAATACCCAGATGAGGAAGTCAGAGTATGACAGGTAGAGGGTATGGAAGCAGATAACTCACATATTATAAGTAAGTAATGTACTTTTGTATAGATGTGTTCCTTTACTCCATGAAAGGGTTGATGTCCTTCAAGGATACATCTGCAGTCCTTACAAATGGGTTGTCCTGTCGTCAGGCAGCCCTTCGGTCGGCCGGATTCCAAAGTCTGGGTCTGGCCTCGGCTGATGTCGCACTCCACCCGACGTCATAGCTGCAGTTATTCGGGTATAAAGGCATCAGCCGGCGCCATTTTCCTCAGTCTTTCTTGCGGTGGCCAAGCAGAAGCTGTTCGCAAGTGCCGGTCGGTCAGAACCAGAGTTTTCTACTACCGAAGACTTCTAAAAAGCTAAGTACCCCATTGGGGGCTCTTTCTTGCCTCAGCTGATGTTAGAAAAAGTGAATAATGTTTAACTTGTGGGAAACAAATACCTCATAAAGATTTCCACTCTTACTGCCTACCTTGTTTCGGCCCAGACCACGACGTAGCAGCCTGTCCAGCCTGTGCTTCTTTCAACCGACGACGCTTAGCGCGGTCGAATTTGCTGAGGAGTTTTTGCTCGCTTTTGCTTATATTATGCCGTCGGATCCTCCGACACGCAAATAACTAAAAGCAAAGGAAAAGGACCGACACTGGTCCGTGGTTTCGGCGAAACCGGTTAAGCCAACGGTCGGTTTCGGCTGAAACAGAGTCCAGTTCTTCCTTCGGCGAAGCTTACCTCTTACCGAGGCCTCATCCAGCATGGCTGAATCTGCTACTGAAATCCCACCTGCTCTTGCAGGTTCACAGGCTTTATCTGATACTATTCCTTTAGATATTTCTACTCCTGCACGTGGAGCTGCTAGGCCCCTGCATCCATGTCATTAAGGCTTTGCCAGGGCTAAAGCAGCAAAATCTACCAAATCTGTACCTGCTAAGACCCCCTCTCACAGGCCTAGCTCTAGTTCTCAAATGCTTAGTCTAGCGGAGGATCTCATTTCTTTGATCAGGGGATCCCAACCTCACCCAGACAGGGCTTCTCACCCACCTCCAGAGAAGAGGCCTAGAGCAGAGCCCGCTGAGCCAGTTTCTTCAGATGACTCCTGATGATTCAGACAATACAAATCCTCCAGAGGGCCCTTTTTCTCCTTATGAGGACTCTGATGCAGAAGAGTCCATTCCTTCTGCCTCTCCGCCTGAGGAATTTTCCTTTGGGGAAACCTTGCATGCTATGAGGGAACAATTTCAATGGCAGGGCCAGGATTTTCAGACTCAAGGAAAAGGCCTAGAACCAAATAGCATTTGCCACAACATAGGCCTTTAGCCATTCCTCCAGTACTTACTGTTGTGGATGATGCATTTAATGATGCTTGTACTGCTCCTGATTCTTCCTCCGGCCCTGCTAAGCCCGATAGGTACTACAGGGTTCGGACACACATTATCATTTGTATAAGGCTCCTTTTGCAGATCCTGAAACTATTTCCCAGGGACCCAAGGCTGTAGCAGCTTCTCTGCAAAACCCTCCCTCTGAAAGGGAATCTAGGGCCTTAGAGAGATGGGGTAAAAAAGTTTACACTTCTGCTACTCTTTCAGCTACGGCCTTAAACTGTCAATTCCACATGATTCAGTATCAGGAATTTATGTTAGATCAGTTAACTAAAAACTGTCCTCGGATGAACCATTAGACAAAAAGTCTGTTCAGGAAATGGTACATAACATTCAGCAGGTCAGTAATCATTCCTTAAAATGGGGCTATGATGCACTGGAGGCTTTTTAGATCAGCTAGGACTGGTACAGTGATCAGAAGACATGCATGGTTAAAAGAACAATCCTTACCAGACCATGTTAAAGCAAACCTCCTAGATGCCCCCATGGATAAGCAATTTGTTTGGCTCCCCACAGCAGGTGTTTAAGAAGGTGGAAGAAAAGCAAAATCTGTCCAGCAAAGATTTCTTGCAGGTCCAGCCTCCAAGGTTTAGTAGGAACTGGCCTTCCAAGAATGGTCCTTTCCAAAAAGGCCCAGAGAGGCAGGAATGACGCCAAGAGGCAGGGTCAATCCAGGTGCCTACAGGGGACGCCAATGGCAGGCTAACCACAGGTACTACCACTGATCCAGCCACCACCTCCCAGTGGACAACCACAGTGACTTAGTTTCTGGCACCGCCACCAGGGAACAACTAGAAGCACCCTAGGCGAAAACTAGCCTTATTTTCAGTAAACTGGCACTACATCACAGGAGACAAATGGATTTTGCAGACATAATACAGGTTTCACTTCCATATCACCAAGGAAGAGAGGAATGCCAAACCTACCTTCAAATCAGAAAACAGAAGCTCTACAACAAATAAATCACTTACTAAGGATGAGAGCCATAGAAAGGGTACCATCTGTGGAACAGGGGCAAAGATTTTACTCCAGACTCTTTCCTGGTACCAAGAAACCAATGGAGACTCCTATTCTAGACCTGTCTGCTCTAAACACATACCTCACTGTTCCAAAATTCAAAATGCTGACCCTACAGCAGCTTCTGCAAGGAGTCCTGGCTGGTAACCTAGATTCAAGGAGGCATACCTGCACGCCCCCATACTAATTAAATTGCAGAAGATACTCTCAGATTTCTTGCATCAGAGCATTATCACCTCACATTGCCCGCTTACTGCTCAGAGTATCTATGAAATGCCTGGCATCAGTACGGCTCATTGCAGGCTCCAGGGAATTCAGATTACCCTCAGCCTGGATCACTGCCTGTTGCTAAGCGACAGCAAAAACAAATTAACAAAAGATTTGAAAGTCATTATCTACTGCAAGCCCTGGGATACACAGTCAATATAAAAAGTCAAGGCTGATACTCATCCCAAAGGATAACCTTCTTGGGTGCAGATGACACAAACAACCCAAAATGGCATTCCTAACAGTGAAAACAGAAGCAACTCCTCTACTTCATGGTATTAACAAGCAGACCCAGCTAACAGCAAGAAAGGTTACACCTGCATAATATTGATTCCACATGCCAGGCTACATATGAGAAAGTTACAGTGGTATCTAAGGAATTTATGGTCTCAGCACAAGCACAGCCTAGAAACCCGAATTCCACAATTCCATGCCTGGAAGCAGGAATTCCAATGGTGGGCTCAGGGCTGTCAATCAACAAAGGACTGCTCCTTCGACAGACCTCAACCAAGCCACAGACCATCAAGAACGGATGCCTCAGACTCCGGTTGGGAGGCAAGGCATACAAGGCTTATGGATCAAGACCAGCTGCACCCCACACAAGCGAGATGCTGGCAGTAAAATTGTCAATTCAGACATTCAGACCATTTCTTCAACAGGGTCAAATTGTTGATAAGGACGGACAACACCACAGTTATGTGGTACATCAACAAACAGGGACGCCATCTATTCATCTCCTATGCCGGATGGCAATGGACCTCTGGAATGTGGCCCTGAGCTACAACATTCAGTTGCTAAAGTACACACCAGGAAAGAAAATACTGGCAGACATCCTAAGCAGAACTACTAATGATGCCCACGCACGAATGCTGCATCCAGACATCTTCAAAACCATTACAGGGAAATGGGGATCACCAGAACAGACTTTATTTGCATCCCCACACAACCACCAATTGAAAAATTCTGCACGAGGATTACCACCCACTCACATTGAAGGCCTCTATCTTTCAGTTGAAAACTGACAGCATATGCATCTCCTCCTTCCTTTGATGCCCAAGGTGCTATTGAAGATCAAAGAACATCCGGCCCAAAGATCATCCCATAGCTCCAGACTGGCTGAGGCAACATTGGTACCCATTACTGAGGAGTATATCTCGAGCAAATGTTCTCTGCCCTTGTTCCCTTTACTGTTAACACAGAACAACTTCAAAACCTTGCATCCAAACCTAAAAACATTGCAACTGGCTGCCTGGAACATTGCATTAGACAAAATAACCCAGAATTATTTAAAGGGTTAAGGACATTATCTGGAGGCTCAAGAGACCAACAAGAAAAAAATTATTCAGCAAAATGGAAAAGACAATCATTTGGAGTGCAGCAAAAGGAGAAAAAATGTGTCACTTGTAAACATAGCTAACATCCTGAATACTTGGCAGAGCTTCACAATGGCCTGTCCTATTCTTCCATTAAGATTCATGCATCAGCTATTTCAGCAGAATACAACATGGACCCTCCAGTCTTTTCATCCTCTGCCTGTAAGCAGTTTCTGAGAGAAATTAAAATGTAAAGCCTCCTAGGCCACCATTGCCCAAGATGGGACTTGAACTTGTGTTAGAAAAGTTGACACTACCTCCTTCTGAGCCAGCAGCATCAGCAGAAATACAGTACTTATCATGTGGAAAAAACTGAAGCCTCCTGCTTGCAGTCACTTCAGCAAGAAGGGTTGAACTGCGGCATTAATGGCAGTACAGCCTCTTCCTTATCTTCCATCAAGATAGAGTGTCCATGAGAACTAATCCTACTTTATGCCAAAGGTGGTCTCCAGGGTACTTTAAAACCAAGCTATTCACCTGCCTACATTCTTTCCCAACCACAGAACAAGGGAGAAAGACTGTTACATACCTTTGATGTACATAGACACCATGCCTACTACCTGACAGGACCAAGAGCAATAGAAAATCCGACCAGCTACTGGCAGCATATGCAACAGGAATGGAAGGAAAAGCACTTCAAAACGGACAATCTCTAAGTGGATAGGAAATTAGATTTTGTTACTCTCACCATGGAAGAAAACTCCAGAAAACATCAGGACCTTCACTCACAAGAGCTACAGCCACTACCACAGCTTTTACGAGGAGTGGCTACCAAAGACATTTTAGAGGTTGCTACTTGAGCTCCGCGTATACATTTGCCAAGCATTATAATCTACCCCATAACCCAGATCCCGAGCAGGCTTTGTAACTGTTTTGTAAGGGATCTTAACCACACCATAATCTTATTCTCCTCCTCCCAGTTTGGCTATGGTATACCTATTTATGACTGCAGATGCATCCTTGAAGGACATAGTACAGTTTTGTACCTACCATAAATGTAGATGTCCGAGAGGCATGCATCTGCAGTCAGGATTACCCACCTCCTTCCCTCTGTGGTACTCGAGGGTACGGCCCAGCTAGCTGGGGAATCTATTATGGTGTATTTGTTTGCATATATGTACATACATGCTTATTTTTGTTTGCTCTCTACTATTTGGAACCATTTGCATTTATCCAAATTTAGCCTCCTAGAGGGCACCTGGCATCTGGGGCAAGAAATGAGGAAAATGGCGCCGGCTCATACCTTTATACCCCAATAACTACAGCTATGACGCTAGTGGAGGCGATCAGCCGAGGCCAGACCCAGACTTTGAACTGGCCGACCGGCGGCCTGACGACAGGACAACCCATTTGTAAGGACTGCAGATGCATGCCCTCTGACATCTATTTATGGTAGGCAAACTGTACTGTTTATGGAGTTGCCAGATGGCTTCTTTTACTCATTGAAAGGGTTTGTTTATGAATTTTAGCTCTTGAAGTGGAACAAGTTTGGACACATACATAGGCTATTTCCGGGTCTGTGGCTTGGCAACAGATATGGATAGTAGGTAACTGGTGGTGGTGGTATGGTGAGCCATTTGTTATGATATGCCTACGGTGACTGTTTTTTCTGACAGTACTCATGATGGTGTTACAGCCATACTGCACCAGCAGTGTTTGTGCACATGCTCATATCATTAATAACATGTTTACCAGTGTGGAAATTCACACACTGCATAATAATAGTCTTTGGCTGGTAGGCGGATGCAGGGTGCACTTAAACAATACACTGCTTCTTGCACTTGTTAATCGGGCACCCTGTAATTCACATCACTCTCCTCTGCTTTTGGTCCATGCAGCTTCGATGTTGCATGCTTATAATGTTACATTTTTTGTATCATTCAGAACTATTCTCCTCCATGACTAATACTTCATGTAGTACTCTAGAAAGGACATCTCAATAATCAGAGCTCACAAATGATCATTGTTCAGTTCATAGGTGTTTAATATGTAATCACTCACAAGTGCCTTTTTGCTTAGCCATGCATCCCAAATCTCTGACATAGTTCACTAACCTTGATAAGTGTAAGCATGGGACTGGAGATGAAGTACTTACAGGTTACCTGTGTCCATTAGAGACATAAGTGCCAAATCATGGATGAATTCTGTGGATTTCCTATCCGAATTGTTCCTCACACTCTGTAAATCGTAGTAAACAGCTTTTGACTTTTACTTCGTGTGGAATTTGTTAAAATTCTATCTGCACAATATTTTTACACTATGGGCAACAGTGCTCACGCTTTGTATTATTTTGGATATGTAATGTTATTTTTATCTCGCTGCTATCCTTACTTTCGTAATGTGTTTCATGGAGCTTTCTCCCCGGCCTCAGCTGAAAAATGGGAATTCTCTGGGGACAATCTACTTCAATCGTAAACTAACTGGAAATAAAGAAAGAAAAATAAATTGCATACCAGTTGCTCATGAATTCAAGTTAGGAGGAACTCTTAAGCTTCATTATAGATGGGGAGCCTGATCCATAGATGGAGTAGTCTCTGGGATATAATACCTATCTCTGCAGCAGGTCCTATTTTATAACACAGGCAAGCTTTAAGCAAGTTTAGGAACATGTAAAATTCTGGTACTGGGCATTTTGGTGTGGATATGCAGGAGATGCATCAGAGTGGGGTCTGACAATGCCCTGTAGGCCACGCATAGATATCACCTACTGTTTTAATTTAAAAACCTGTTTACATGTCAACATCTCCATAATATATTAACAGTGGCCAGTCCCAATAACTTCAGAAATTAAAGCAGTATCAGTACAGGTGGCTTTAGGCACCCCTTGAAGGGTTTTAAAATGAAGTATGCTATGCAAAACTCATCCCACTCCAAGATCTGTGTAGTCACCATAGTTTGTGCAATATGGGGAGTCCGGGACTGATAATAAACTCCTCCCCCAGCTCTAACATGCCGTTTTACTGCAAGCACTATGAATGCATAAGAAAAATAACTTGAGCTTTCTATATTATTAAAAGTTAGTGAGTCAAACTCTTTTGAAATGGAGAATCATTTATTTTGTGTTGACTGAGTTGGGCAATGTGGGCTGCCTTCTAAACACTAAACCAATCTCCTTTAAACATTGAAAGGTGTCAGGTTGACATCTTGGACCTGGAGTTCTCCTTAGCAGGAAGTAAGCTCATTGATTATAAGTGCTCTTCAGTGGTGACATTATTACAGGATTGCTTCAGTTTCACACAAGCCTTCTTTCAGCCGATAGGACTGAGTCTCCTGAAAGAAAAGACATGCAGAGTTGTTGGTAAAGCAAACTGCATGATGAGCAATACATTATAGCAGGACAGAACTAATTCTCTTCAGATGCAGTTTCTGCAGAATAATATTGGTGCCATGTAAAATGTAACACCATCTTCATGGTTAAAACTTTCCCTTGGTATCCGAAAAGTTTACATTCTATACCTTCCTTCTGAGTGTAGTTCAGAAATTCTGCAAAACAATCGGTCTCGAGCACTACAGGAAATCTGCTTGTCATGAGTAATAATCAGGCACTAGACAGCGACAATCATTCCCCTGGATTATT
>NW_025055337.1:0-7215 GCF_019279795.1 Protopterus annectens
AGGATAAGGACAGATAACAACAAATTCACTACATCCTCAGCAGTACAGGATAAGGACAGATAGCTAACAACAAAAATTCACACTACATTCTCAGCGGTACAGGATAAGGACAGATATGTAAATTCACACTACATCCCCAGCAGTACATGATAAGGACAGACAATAACAACAAATTCACACTACATCCTCAGCAGTATACGAAAATGACAGATAATAACAAATTCACACTACATCCTTAGCTGTACATGATACGGACAGATAATAACAAATTCACTACACATCCTCGTAGAAATTACAGGGTAAGGAGATAATAAAATTAGAATACGAAAATTACATCCTACCACGAAAGTACAGGATAAGAATGAATAATAACAACAAATTCACTTTTCCCCGTGTCCTCAACCTTAGGGTACAAGAAAAGGCCATACAAAAACAGCAAATTCACACTACATCATCAACAGGAATAATATAACAGGATAAAGATGGATATATAACAACAAATTCACACCACATTCTGTGACGAATTACAAGGATAGGACAGGTAATAACAACAAATTCACACTAGGATATCCTCTGGCCGTTACAGAGATAAGGACGATAACAATGAAATTCACACTACATCCTCAGCAGCACAGGAGAAGGACAGATAGTAATAAATTCACATTGCACTCATCCTCAACGAGTACAGATGGGACAAGATAAAAGTGTTATATTTGTCTTCAAGAATAAGACAGATAAATTACAACAAAATTCACCTGACATCCTCATGAGAGACGGTACAGGATAAAGGACAGATAACAACAACAAATTCACTACACATCCTCTGGCAGTACGGTATAAGGACAGAATGATGTAATAGGGATTCACACACTACATCCTCAACAGTACAGAGATAAGGACAGATAATAACAACAACAAATTCACACACGCATCCTCAACGGTGGGCTGGGGATAGAACAGATGTGTATAAATTCACTACAGCCCCAGCAGTACAGGATAGGACGAGATAGCTGCTCAGAGTCATACTACAGTCCTCAACGGGACAGGTAAGGGACAGCAGATAATAACATTAATTCACTTACATCTATCTTGATACAGGATAAGGACAGATAATAACAACAATGCAGTCCCATCCTCAGCAGTACAGGATAAGGATAGATAACAAATTCACTACATCCTCTGACGAGCGTTGAGACAGATAATAATAACAAATTCACACTAAATACCGTCCAGCGGAAGGAAGGTACAGGATAGGACAGATAGCGCTAACCAGATGCTGTCCTCAGCGGTGCAGGATCTGGGGCAGATGTATGAGATTCACTGGCAAGCCCCAGCTGGTGGATCGGGACAGGCCAGTAACAAATTCACACACTACATTTCTCAATTACAGGATTGGGACAGATAATAACCAACAAATTCACTGGTCTGGCAGAGGTTGGGATGGACATATAACAACAAATTCACACTACATCCTCAGCAGTACAGGGATAAGACAGGTATGATAACAACAAATTCACACTAGGTTCAACAGTATTTGAATGAGAGACGAATAGTTAACAAATTCACACTACAACCCCAACAGTACAGAGATAAGAACAGTGATAACGGCAGTTCTTTCATTCTCTCAGCATTTTGGGGATAAGGATGAATAATAACAACAAATTCACTAAATCCCAAACGAGGTACAGGATAGGACGAATGACAACAAAAGAGATTCATACTGTCTCTAGTACTAGATGAGACGAATAACTAACTAACAAATTCACTAAATCCTCAGCAGTACAGGATAAGGACAGATAAAATCAAATTTTATACTACATCTTTACTTTTCTGGGGCAGGACAGATAATAACAACAAATTCACACCTAATCCTCAGCAGTACAGTTACATAAGGACAGATAATAATAACATAAATTCATGCACTAGCCTCCAGCAGTACAGATAAGGACAGATAATAACAACAAATTCACACTACATCCTCAGCAGTACAGGGATAAGGACAGATAAAACAATCAAATTTATCACTACATCTTCAAAGCCAGTACAGGATAAGGACAGATAATTACAACAAATTTGCACTTCACATCCCTCAGCAGTACAGGATAAGGATAACAACACCAAATTCACTACTACATCCTCAAGCAGTACAAGATAAGGACAGATATTAACTGAATTCACGGATCATCCTCCAACCATTTGCAAAAGATATTAACAACAAATTCACACTACATCCTCACAGTACAAGATGAGGACAGAATAAATTCACACAACATTTCCAGCAGTACAGGATAAGGATAGATAACAAATTCACACTACATCCTCAGCAGTACAGGATAAGGACAGATAACAACAAATTCGCACTACATCCTCAGAGATACAGGATAAGGACAGATAATAACAAAAAATTCACACTACATTCTCAGCAGTACAGGATAAGGACAGATAATAACAACAAATTCACACTACATTCTCAGCAGTACAGGATAAGGACAGATAATAACAACAAATTCACACTACATCCCCAGCAGTACAGGATAAGGACAGATAAAAACAATAAATTCACACTACATCCTCAGCAGTACAGGATAAGGACAGATAACAACAACAAACTCACACTACATCCTCAGCAGTACAGGAAAGGACATATACAAACAGCACATTCACACTACATCCTCAGCAATACAGGATAAGGACTGATAACAACAAATTCACATCTCCAGCAGTACAGGATAAGGACAGATAATAACAACAAATTCACACTACATCCTCAGCAGTACAGGATAAGGACAGATAACAACAACAAATTCACACTACATCCCCAGCAGTACAGGATAAGGACAGATAATAACCCATTCACACTACATCCTCAGCAGTACAGGATAAGGACAGATAACAAATTCACACTACATCCTCATTAGTACAGGATAAGGACAGAAAATAACAACAAATTCACACTACATCCTATACAGTACAGGATAAAGACAGATAATAAGAAATTCACACTACATCATCAGCAGTACTAGATAAGGACCAATAATAACAATAAATTCAGACTACATCCTCAGCAGTACAGGATAAAGACATATAACAACAAATTCACACTACATTCCCAGCAGTACAGGATAAGGACAGATAATAACCCATTCACACTACATCCTCAGCCGTACAGGATAAGGACAGATAACAAATTCACACTACATCCTCAGCAGTACAGGATAAGGACAGATAATAACAAATTCACACTACATCCTCAGCAGTACAGGATAAGGACAGATAAAATCAAATTTATACTACATCTTCAGCACTACAAGATAAGGACAGATAATTACAACAAATTCACACTACATCCTCAGCAGTACAGGATAAGGACAGATAACAACAACAAATTCATACTACATCCTCAGCAGTACAGTATAAGGACAGATAATAACAAATTCACACTACATCCCCAGCAGTACAAGATAAGGACAGATAATAACAACAAATCCACACTACATCCTCAGCAGTACAGGATAAGGACAGATAACAACAAATTCATACTACATCCTCAGAGGTACAGGATAAGGACAGATAATAACAACAAATTCACACTACATCCTCAGCAGTACAGGATAAGGATAGATAATAACAACAAATTCACACTAAATCCCCAGCAGTACAGGATAAGGACAGATAATAACAACAAATTCACACTACAGCCCCAGCAGTACAGGATAAGGAAAGACGATAACAACAAATTCACACTACATTCTCAGCAGTACAGGATAAGGACAGATAATAACAGCAAATTCACACTACAGCCCCAGCAGTACAGGATAAGGACAGATGATAACAACAAATTCACACTACATTCTCAGCAGTACAGGATAAGGACAGATAATAACAACAAATTCACACTTAATCCCCAGCAGTACAGGATAAGGACAAATAATAACAAAAAAATTCATACTACATCCTCAGCAGTACTAGATAAGGACAGATAATAACAACAAATTCACACTAAATCCTCAGCAGTACAGGATAAGGACAGATAAAATCAAATTTATACTACATCTTTCGCACTACAGGATAAGGACAGATAATTACAACAAATTCACACTACATCCTCAGCAGTACAGGATAAGGACAGATAACAACACCAAATTCATACTACAACCTCAGAAGTACAAGATAAGGACAGATAACAACAAATTCACACTACAGCCCCAGCAGTACAGGATAAGGACAGACGATAACAACAAATTCACACTACATTCTCAGCAGTACAGGATAAGGATAGATAATAACAACAAATTCACACTAAATCCCCAGCAGTACAGGATAAGGACAGATAATAACAAAAAATTCATACTACATCCTCAGCAGTACTAGATAAGGACAGATAATAACAACAAATTTACACTAAATCCTCAGCAGTACAGGATAAGGACAGATAAAATCAAATTTATACTACATCTTTCGCACTACAGAATAAGGACAGATAATTACAACAAATTCACACTACATCCTCAGCAGTACAGGATAAGGACAGATAACAACACCAAATTCATACTACAACGTCAGAAGTACAAGATAAGGACAGATTCACACTACATCCTCAGAAGAACAGGATAAGGACAGATAACAACAAATTCACACTACATCCTCAGCAGTACAGGATAAGGACAGATAATTACAACAAATTTGCACTACATTCCCAGCAGTACATGATAAGGACAGATAATAACAACAAATTCACACTACATCCTCAGTAATACAGGATAAGGACAGATAACAACAAATTCATACTACATCCTCAGCAATACTGCATAAGGAAAGATATTAACAACAAATTCACACTACATCCTTAGCAGTACAGGATGAGGACAGATAACAAATTCACACAACATTTCCAGCAGTACAGGATAAGGAGAGATAACAAAAACAAATTCACACTACATCCTCAGCAATACAGGATAAGGACAGATAACAACAAATGCACACTATATCCTCAGAGGTACAGGATAAGGACAGATAATAACAACAAATTCACACTACATTCTCAGCAGTACAGGATAAGGACAGATAATAACAACAAATTCACACTACATTCTCAGCAGTACAGGATAAGGACAGATAATAACAACAAATTCACACTACATCCCCAGCAGTACAGGATAAGGACAGACCATAACAATAAATTCACACTACATCCTCAGCAGTACAGGATATGGACAGATAACAACAACAAACTCACACTACATCCCCAGCAGTACAGGAAAGGACATATACAAACAGCACATTCACACTACATCCTCAGCAATACAGGATAAGGACTGATAACAACAAATTCACATCTCCAGCAGTACAGGATAAGGACAGATAATAACAACAAATTCACACTACATCCTCAGCAGTACAGGATAAGGACAGATAACAACAACAAATTCACACTACATCCCCAGCAGTACAGGATAAGGACAGATAATAACCCATTCACACTACATCCTCAGCAGTACAGGATAAGGACAGATAACAAATTCACACTACATCCTCATTAGTACAGGATAAGGACAGAAAATAACAACAAATTCACACTACATCCTATACAGTACAGGATAAAGACAGATAATAAGAAATTCACACTACATCATCAGCAGTACTAGATAGGACCAATAATAATAAATTCAGACTACATCCTCAGCAGTACAGGATAAAGACATATAACAACAAATTCACACTACATTCCCAGCAGTACAGGATAAGGACAGATAATAACCCATTCACACTACATCCTCAGCAGTACAGGATAAGGACAGATAATAACAAATTTGCACTACATCCCCAGCAGTACAGGATAAGGACAGATAATAACAAATTCACACTACATCCTCAGCAGTACAGGATAAGGACAGATAAAATCAAATTTATGCTACATCTTCAGCACTACAGGATAAGGACAGATAATAACAACAATAAAGTCATACTACATCCTCAGCAGTACAGGATAAGGACAGATAACAACAATAAATTCATACTACATCCTCAGCAGTACAGTATAAGGAGAGATAATAATAAATTCACACTACATCCCCAGCAGTACATGATAAGGACAGATAATAACAACAAATCCACACTACATCCTCAGCAGTACAGGATAAGGACAGATAACAACAAATTCATACTACATCCTCTTGAGGTACAGGATAAGGACAGATAAATAACAACAAATTCAATCACTACATCCTCAGAGCAGTACAGGGTAAGGATAGCTAATGACAAGAAATTCACACTAAATCCCCAGCAGTACAGGATAAGGACAGATAATAACAACAAATTCACACTACAGCCCCAGCAGTACAGGATAAGGAAAGACGATAACAACAAATTCACACTACATTCTCAGCAGTACAGGATAAGGACAGATAATAACAGCAAATTCACACTACAGCCCCAGCAGTACAGGATAAGGACAGATGATAACAACAAATTCACACTACATTCTCAGCAGTACAGGATAAGGACAGATAATAACAACAAATTCACACTTAATCCCCAGCAGTACAGGATAAGGACAAATAATAACAAAAAAATTCATACTACATCCTCAGCAGTACTAGATAAGGACAGATAATAACAACAAATTCACACTAAATCCTCAGCAGTACAGGATAAGGACAGATAAAAATCAAATTTCATACTACATCTTTTAGCACTACTGGGATAAGGACAGATAATAGTACAACTTGGAATTCCACTACATCCTCCAGCTATTGCTGGGATAAGGACGAATAACAACACCAAATTCGCGCTACAACACTCAGAAGTACAAGATAAGGACAGATAACAACAAATTCACACTACATCCTCAGAAGAACAGGATAAGGACAGATAACAACAAATTCATACTACATCCTCAGCCAGTACTGGGATAAGGACAGATAATTACAAACAAATGGGTTGCACTACATTCCCAGCGGTACATGATAAGGACCAGATAATAACAACCATAAGAATTCACACACTACATCTCAGTAATACGGGATAAGGACAGAAAAAAAAACAAAATTCCCAAAAAAAAAAACTTACATCCCCCCCCCCCCCCCCCCCCCCCCCCAAAAAACCCCCCCGTACAGGATAAGGACAGATAATAAAAACAAATTCACACTACATTCTAAGAAGTACAGGATAAGGACAGATAATAACAACAAATTCCCCACACTACATCCTTCCAAA
>NW_025055338.1:0-7581 GCF_019279795.1 Protopterus annectens
CACTACAGTAATGTTCACTGAATTGGCAAGCTTGTTAAAATTGACATTGTTGCTCGGGTTTGCTCACTAACAGTAAATGCGTTAACTGGAATTGGCAGGAAAGCAGAGATGGGAAGTCCAGAAGTCCAGGATATTTATTGGACTCCTGGCAAAGTGCCACAGCCAAAAGCTTCTCCAGGGGAACTAGTCTGGCTCCCAGTACAAGTCTGAGATACAGAACAGTTTAGCTCAGGCTGTATCCAGTGCTACTGGCATCCAGTGCACTGGAGAACAGTGTAAGCATTATTTTAATGACCTATATAGGTACAAAAAGAGATACCCTTGACTGCTGGTTGAATTAATTTGAGACTGAGAACATCCCACAGCTGTGTAAGTATGAAAATAAGATAGTATTTGTAATGCTTAGAAAGCTAAATGTAAGCAAGACTGGTATGCATAATGCTCTTCTGTTCTTTCCCCAGCTAATTCTGACACAGAGTTCAATAGGCAGGGTCATGCTGCTCGAATGGAGAGACTGAGGTAAGCAAGTGGTATGTATGCAGCATAAGAGAACTATTACTGTAGCTTTAAAAGTTAAAGATAGATTTTTGTTTTTTTATACAGTTGTAACAAATTGAGCATGCATATCCTAACTGTAACAGCAAGTATGCATGCATTAGTCTGTAGCACAAACCAAATTTTGGAGTCATATATAAGACTGTTGTCAGAGGTTCTGGGTTCAAATAACACAAGTTACAACTATATAGTGCTGCATTTCCTTAATAATATTTATACTATAATAAACTCTATACAAGTGGCATAAATGCCCTGCTGTTAACTGTAATCTGTGTAACTGGATCATACATATGTGCAATATATCCACATTTTCAGCAGTCTGTAGTTATAGTGTATATTTGTTAGGATGTATACTTAAATGTAATATTTCAGATAAAATAGTTGTATGATTGTGTTAATGCGTTGTATGTCACATATGATGGTACTAATTTTATCTTTTTCCTCACCCCCAACCCTTACCTTTCCTTTTTTATTTTCTATTATGCGTTGTCAATGTGTTACCATGTCATCCATCTGTACCAAATCACTAAATGCTACACCACACATGGAGGTAGGCCAGCACCAATGGATCAGCCTGCCTTAGCTCGACTGGCTCCAGCACTGATGCCCAGCACATCTGGGATCCAATCTGGCAGCACAGCCTCTGTTGCCCTTGCACTACCTGCACCCTCAGGTAATACTGCCCTGGCAGCTGGTGCAGTGGTACCCTTCAAAAGCAGTAGCAGATGTGGGGATTTCATCACCTACCGGGATATGCCAGGATTGGTGCGTAGGGTCTCAAATCGCATCTTTGGTGTATGTGTATGCCAGATGGAGAGGCTACTCTCCCTCATGGTCCATAAGAGGAAAACATGTCAAGCACTCCAGCCACCAGTGGAGTAAGAGGACAGTGATGACACTTCTGTGGGTGATGACTCTGTTCTCATTGTCTTCATGCTTGATGAGTTTGTGTTGTCCTGTCCCTCACCCCAGTCATGGTATCCCCCAATCTTTTGTGTCCCTCACTGTCCCTGTCTTGTCTTGTCTTGTTTGCATTTGCTTCTTCGCCTACTCAACTTACCTGACTTAGAAATACCTATGTCCCTTACCCAGCAATCCTCTCTTACTGAATTAAAAAATGGGCACCTGCCCCACACAAAAAAATATCCACCCATACATAGCTCCCCATTTCACACACGTGTCTTCTTGATGCACTTCATTCAATACAATTGGCAATGCAACATGATTACATTGTTGTAACCCTGTCTCTAGAGGTGACAGTTCAAATTCAGCTATTATTCTGCACATATTATTAGTTTTTACTGTTGAAGAAATGGATAGCTATGGTTCTTACCTACCTCCCTCCTGTACATTCCTGTATTGCTTTCCCTTTATTCTTCTCCCTGCTTGCTCCCATTTCACCACTTTTCTATCTACTCCATTTTAACACTTATAATCTGTTCAAAAAAATAGAATCACATCTGGCATACATAAGTGCCAGAAAAAGCAATGGATACCTTCACTTTTTGGCTTCTATATTTGAATGGAGTTTGGCATTGTGCACCTCTGTGCAATGTCATTTAACCCCACTGTGTAAGTCAGCATACAGTGACAAATGCTCAGTGTACTATAAAGAAAAATGTTACTGTATTATCACTGTTAATTTAAAAGTATTAAACACACCTGGATTCAAACCCAGTATCATCTGGGCTCAAAAAGAAATGTGTCAATGTATTTACAGCTGCTACCACAGAGTCAGCTTAGCAGCAGGTAGGTTTCAAACACTCAATACTAACTCTCAGGTGATTAGCAATACAGCTCACATTTGTGCACTTCTTAACTATGAGCAAACAGGGAAAGTAATATAAATGTGTATCTTGTATGTGCAAACACATTGCCAACCATTGTGCAAGCCCACTGCTCACTACTGTACTATGCAATGTAAATATTAGCATGTATTAGTGCTGTTTACTGTCTGTTGACTCTATATACCATTAAACTACATGTGGAAACTTAACAAACTGAAGGACCTATCTAACAATGTTACTTATTTACAATGCAGCCATGTGTCCCCCCCCCCCCCCCATACACTGCAACCATGGTGTTGCCAGTACTTTTTCACAAAAATATTGACTACAGTATTTATTTAACATTTATTTACCAGGAAAGTCCAACTTGGAATGAAGCCAATTTTCAGCAGAAGCCCAGGCAGAAATGCCCTAGAAGCATGTCTTTGTGATGTGGGAAGAAATTGGAGCGCCCAGAGGAAACCCACATGAATACAAGGAGGACATGCAGACTCTGCACAGAAGGCACTCCAGCCAAGAATCAAACCAGAGAACCTCTTGCTGTGAGGTGACAATGCTACTGCTGCACCACTGCACCATCCTCCATATCAACTCCACTGCATAAATTAATATCAAATGTCCTCTTCAAGAGAAATCTTGATGAGTGGATGGAAAATAGAAAATTCACCCTGGGGATCACTCCAGTGGCTCTACTTGACAGAGACACTGGGAACTAAGGTTGGGTGACACAATGCCAGGGTAATCCTATGGGCTTGGCTTGTAAAGGCTCCAGGGCCATTAGCCTAGTACACACCTATGAACCTATGCACCTTTGTTTTGTGATATGCATGCATGTCAATCTGGTAACATGCAGAACTAGAACTATCTTCACAGTTGAACATGCCTACACATCTATCAACTGACCCTAGGAACTACTGACTCATAAGCCTAGCCAACCTTATCTGCAAAGCTATGGAAACATTCATCATGAACCTTATCCACAGGGACATATGTAATCTTCAACACGTTTGACCTCACTCATTTTGGTTTTGTTTAGGGTAGATCTTGCTTATTAAACCTAGTGTACCCTGTATGAGGGACAAAAGACCATACCACCTATCTTGATTTAGCCAAAGCCTTTGACACAATCCCCCATTCAAGTATCTTAGAGAAACTTTCCCATCTGGGGATTAAACCATGCATTACTAGATGGGTAGCTAACTGGCTCACTGACAGAACACACTTTGCCAAAGTTGGGGAGTCCACCTTCACCAGTAGACCACTTACCAGTGGAGTATCACAAAGATCTATGCTGGGCTCTCCATTGTTTACAAACTATTTCTCTGAAGTCTTAGTGAAGGTAGATGGCCTGTTACCAAGTTTGCAGATGACTGGCAACTGGGCTCAATCTTATTGAGTCCCCCAACAATGCTACCATATTACAGAAAGGCCTGACACAGACAAATGATTGGTGCCAAACTCACAGACTGAAACTTAACAGAAGAAAATGCCTCATTGTCCTCTTTGGCAAACAAGTAGCCCTGATAATTATGATATACATAGCAACCCTCTAAACTTAACCTCAGTGGTGTGAGACTTGGGAACACAGATTGATAGCAATTTAAACTTCAATCATTAGGTGTCCATAGTGTTGAGACATGCATCCTACATTGCCCTTTTAAGGGCATTGCATCCAAGACCAGGGATGTCATAGCTCCACTGTACCTGATCCTTATCAGACCACTAATTGAGTGCAATGCTCCCATCTGTATGTACCTTACCAGACACCTGCAGCAAATGGCAATACCACAGAGTTTTTTGACCAAGAGAATCCAGGGACTCCAAAACATGAAAGACTGAAAGCCCTATCACAATACTCAGTATTATACAGGCTGCTGAGAGGTGACCTGTGCCTGGCCTGCAGAACAGTCTCAGACCTTGCCCTAATGTAAATGCTTGACATCCACAAATCAAATAGGACAAGAATAACTTGCTCCAGTGATTTCAACCTAACCTGTGACATAAACAGAACATGCTGGCAAGAGAGATATCTCCCAGTGATTGCTGCTCCTCTGTAATAGGCTCCCACTGCATGTGAAGCATTGCTCCTCAATGACCCTATTCAAGTGCAAAATTGACAACTGGGATGGGTGATTGTAAATTTTACCCCAGGGGTGGAACCTATGCCCTCATGGATAGGGGTGGTTGGTGTTGATTACAACATATCTCTGCTAATAATGTTCATCTAACTATGCTCAATAAGGTTACTTGGGTTTTTACATGGCTAGGCCTGTGAAGTCCCTAAGGCCATTAACTTAGTAACCTCCCATGAACCGGTGAAGCTATGAAACTATGCAGGCTTCTGATCATCTTCTCTCCTACATCCAGTGCTGATGTCATTTTTTTATTTATTTTATTTCATTTGTTTACCGGGTAATGTCTGACTAGGCATGAGGCACATTTTCAGTGGAGACCTGGGGAGAAAATTAGAGGAAAACTAAATAATACTAACAATAGTAACAATACTAATAATGTTTGCAATGTACATACAGTAAAGCTAAACTACTAATATTAACAATATTAATAACGTTTGAGATGTATTAGCATAAACTAATAGTAAAAACAAATTAGTTCAATTGTAAAGACAAAGAAATACAGTTTCAAAAACAGTGTGTCATGGAATATAAGTCATCCTGCAGCCTTGTAAAAGTCAAATTTGTGACTTGGTGCTTGTGTAAATTGCTGAGCTCTGCAGTTTTTGTACTTAGATAGGTAGGGGATCTATTCTCTCTGCAGTCAACTGTGTATGTGTCTAGCCAGAATAGTATAAGTGTGTATCCTTCAGTTACCACTCCAGTCCCATGAATTGACAGTATTTTGACACTTTCACATGCCTACACATCCATTTCATACAACCTTCCCCAACATCTTCTCTGCAAAATGCACTGCTGATGCCGTCCACTATAAGTTGTCCTGTAACCCTGTAAAAGTCAGACTTGTGCCATGGCGCTTGTATAAATTACTGAGCTAGCTCTGTAGTCTGTATACTTAGATTGGCAGGGGTTCTGGTCTCACTGCAGTCAACTGTGCGTGTATTTGTGTGTCTAGCTAGAAGAGTATAAGTGTGTATCCTACAGTTACCACTCCAATCCCATGAACTGACAGTATTTGGACACCTACATGTTCATTTCATACAGGCCTCTCAACTTCTTCTCTCCAACATGCACTGCTGATGTCATCTACTATAAGTTATCGTGCAGCCTTGTAAAAGTCAGACTTGTGTTGCGGTGCTTGTGTAAATTACTAAGCTCTGTACTCTGTGTACTTAGATAAGCAGGGGTTCTATTCTCACTGCAGCCAACTGGTATGTGCATTTGTGCACTTGCTTGACATGACAGAGAGCCTTTTACACCAGCATGTGGGACACTGCTGTTGCCATATTCTCCTCACCAGATACTGCTGATGTAATCAGCTATATCTGATTTGTGGATGTGCACTATTCACACCAGGGCAGGGTCAGAGACTTGCCTGGAGGTCAGGCAGAAGTCACCTCTTCCTATATGATACAGATTACAGTGACATGGCTTTCAGTCTATCCACGAACATCATGACATGGTTTGTAGGCCCTGTGTTTTCCTGGTGAGAGATCCCTGTGGTCTCTTGAGCTACTGCATGTATTTGATGAGATACATGCAAAAGAGAGCATTATACTCTTAGTGCTGTAATGAGGTTCGAGTACAGTGCACTGAAATAATCCTCAGATCTGAATATGATGACATGACTTGACTTATGATGTGCACAACATAGGCTTTCAATACCAGTGAGCACTTGGTGGTCAAAGTTCAGAGTGCTTTGTACATTTATTTTTATTATTTATTTAACATTCGATTACCATGAAAGTCTGACTTGGAACAAAGCTAATTTTCAGTGGAAGCCAGGGAGAAACTCTCCAGATGCATGTTGTTGTAATGTGGGAGGAAACCAGAGCACCCAGAGAAAACCCATATGAACATAGGGAGGACATCCAGACACTGCACAGAAAGCACCCAGCTGAGCATCAAACCAAAGAACCTCTTGCTGTGAGGCAACAACACTACCACTGAGCCATCCAAGTCATGTGTTCCCAGTGTTTGCATCACTGCCTTTCAGAGTAGTGGAACTGTTGCCAATGCTGTAATTAGCAGGGAATTCCACTTTGCAGATGGACAAAGTAAAGACACATGTTTGCATTTATTTGTAGACTGTGTGGCTTTGTCACCAGTCATTTGTCTGTGCTAGTCCCTACTGTAGTATGTTATCATCATAGATGGGCAAAATGATTGAACCCAATATGCAAGAATCAGCAAACACAGTAAGCAAAAGGCCATATAGTTTATCCTGAGCTGTTGAGAAATATATTCCAAACAGTAAAGGGCAAAGCATAGATCACTGCGGTACACCAATGGTGACAGTTCTTCTGGTACAGGTTAATTCAACTTTCAGAGTAGGTGTTCTGTTAGTGAGCCAGTAGGTTACCCATCTAGTGACGTAAGGTTTAATCTCCAGCTAGGAGAGTTTCTGAATGGTACTTGTATGGGGGAACTGTGTTCAAACCCTAGGCCAGATCAGGATAGCCAGTATATACTGCCTTACCTTCATCCAGGCCTATCACACAGAATCAGTGGGCTGTGACAACATCATAGATCACCTATCAGGTGACTCATCACATACACCTTCCTGTCAAGGTTGAATACACACTTCAGTACACCCTCCACATAGACTATGTCATGTAGAATGATGTAAAGCCACATGCATCCATCTGAGTTGGGGGGGGGGGCAGCACACGAAGCATGCATATCCTGATTCTCCTCATCTGTGAGTTAGACCAACATGTCATCATGGACCTTTTCTAAATGGACACTAGTAATATCCCAGCTGTGTGCAACAGACCTGTGTGAGTTGTTAAATAAAATGCAGAATGAAATGAGAAATATAGGTCACATGGCTTGAAATGCTTTGTCTACATATTTATTTGCATGAGTAGTTAAATCAAAAAGTAAAAAAGAATCCAAAAAAGAATCCAAAAGTAATCATCAGGCTATCTTTTACTACCAGTCATTAAGATTATAGCACCACTTTCCCTTTCTGAATTTGTTCATCATTTGCAAACTTGCAACAATTATGAAAAAAATGTTAAAAAGTGTTCTGCATTAAATATTAACTGTTTATGTGATACTTCCTGTAACCAAAGGTATAGGGTTTGATTCCTTCTACCTCCATT
>NW_025055339.1:0-7708 GCF_019279795.1 Protopterus annectens
GCAAACTGTATGAAATTAAGAAAATTTCAAATGGTAAATCATGCTCATGCTACAGCAACGCTGAAATGACTTTTCCATAAAATGAAGAAACGAATAGAAATGATGGGAATATATTCTTTCTTTAATTACCTGTTGTTTTTCTTCTAATGACAAAGAATTGTTTTCTTGCATCACTAGGTTCATAAGGTTACTGAAAACCTAATGGTTGTAACTCATTTGTTGGTGCATTATCAAGAAATCTGACTGTCTTGCTGCTTCTAGTATTCTGTTCCATACAGACATTTCAGAATTTTGACACTGCATGCTTTCTTCACTTACTTCATTAATTACATTTGTATTTATATTCCCATCATTTCTATTCGTTTCTTCATTTATGGAAAAGTCATTTCAACGCTACCTTGTGACATATTTACATTTTGAGTTTTTCTTAATTCATCTTGTTCCCTTTTCATTATAACATCTAAGAAAACATTAAAAAAAACCTGAGGGCTTTCTGCCATTGCAGCTACAGTTTGCAACAGTTTAAATGCTTAAATGCTTCTGTCATGCTTACATGTTTAGCCATTGTTATTATATTTTCCAATATTGCAGGAAAATTAGTATTATTTATACTTAGTTTTATTTGTATGTCCATCATCTTTACTCTGAAAAGATTTGCCTGTGCCATCATTTCTTGCCTTTTGTAATTCTCCTGTAACATTTTCTGTAAGTAAAATAGATTTATTTTGTTCCTGGAATACAAAAGAACCATTAGTGAACAGCCGCAGTTGTATGGCAGTTTGCAAGCCGAAAATAGTGTCTCCCTGTGGCAGGAAAAAGCAGCTTCTCCTGCCTCTATGGTTCTTTTTTCAGGTTCTGCATTTTTATTATTAAATATCACATTTTGTATTTTTGCATGCATATTGTATGATCTGGCACCTTCTAAACTTGTATTTTGTAGTTCTGTTAGCATATTTTCATTTTTTGCACCAAACAAAACACTTTGTTCAACACTACATGCATTAGATGTCTGCCGCGGTTGTATGACAGTTTGCAAGCCAGAAATAGTGCCTCCCGGTGGGCAGGGAAATGCAGCTTCTCCCGCCTCTATGGATCTCTTTTCTGGTTCTATATTATCACTGTTGAATATCACATTTTTTATTCTTGCATACATATTATGGGATCTGACACTCTCTAATCTTGTTTTTTGTGAATCTTTAGGCATATTCTCATTATTTGCACTTAAAAAAACACTTTGTTTAACATTACATACATTTGATGAAATCGGGGGTTGTATGACAGTTTCTAAGCCCAAAATAGTGTCTCCCTGCGGGCAGGAAAATGTAGCTTCTCCTGCCTCTATGGAGCTTTTTTCTCGATCTTTATTTACAGTGTTATAAGCAACATTTTTAACATTTTCATTAACATTCTGTGATCGGAAGTCATTCAATCCTATTTTGACAACATTTAGGCTCATGCTTTCATTATTTGCAACTTTTATAGGATTTTTTCATGAATACATTCAGGACTTACAGTACCTTTTAAGACGGAATTGAGATGCCCTGGTCGTAAAATCACACGGTTCAACAGCCTGTTCGCTCCATGCTGTATAACGCCCTATCAGGTTCAGTAAACATAGAAACACGAAAATTCTCCTCAAAGTTTGATTCTGTATTTTTAAAGCATTCTTCCTTTGGATTTCATTCTCCTCACCTGAAAAGAAAAAAGAGAGTTAGTAGAAGCCGCCATACCCGACAGCTGTTCAGTAAAGCCTTCCAGCTGCATGACTTCTCACACAGGCAGGTATACTGAAACTGGCAGTTGCCAGAACCAGGATTGCCCTACCCCTTTGTAGGGTGGATAATAATCTACATACCTGCAGAGTTTCAGCCTGCTAGCTTTTTCTCTCTTGAAAAACAACTTTCCAGGGTTATTTTTCACTATGCAGAAACATGCTGAAATGCATAGAAAGCTAAAAACAATAACGGTCATACTGAAACTGGCAGTTGCCAGAACAGATTGCCCTGCCCTTTGTAGGGTGGATAATACCCACACACCTGAAGAGTTTCAGCCTCCAGCTTTTCTCTTGAGAAAACAACTTTCGGTATTTTTCTCATGCAGAATATGTTGAAATGCAAAGAAAGCTAAAAACAATAACGGTAATACTGAAACCGACAGTTGCCAGAACCAGGATTGCCATGCCCCTTTGGAGGGTGGATAATACCCTACACTTCTGCAGAGTTTCAGTTCTCTGAGAAAAACAACCTCCAGGTTGTTTTTTCATGCAGAAACATGCTTGAAATGCAATGGAAAGCCAAAATCAATAAATGGTCATATTGAAACGGCAGTTGCCAGAATCAGATTGCCCTACTTTGTAGGTGGATAATACACACCCGCAGAGTTTCATTTTTAGCTTTTTCCCTCTTCGAGAAAAACTTTCCACAGGTATTTTTTTCTCTATGCAGAAACATGCTTGAATTGCAAAAAGAAATCTAAAAACAATAAGAGGCTGAAACTCTGCAGGTGTGTAAGGTACTATCCACCCAACAAAGGGTAGGGCAATCCTGGTTCTGGCTTAACTGCCAGTTTCAGTATGACTGTTTATTGTTTTTAGCTTTCCCTAGTCATTTCAAGCATGTTTCTGCATAGAGAAAAATAACCCTGGAAAGTTGTTTTTCTCCAAGAGGGAAAAAGCTAGGAGGCTGAAACTATGCAGGTGTGTAGGGTATTGTCCACCCTAACAAGGGTAGGGCAATCCTGGTTCTGGCTTAACTGCCAGTTTCAGTATGACCGTTTATTGTTTTTAGCTTTCTTTTTGCATTTCAAGCATGTTTCTGCATAGAAAAAATTAACCCTGGAAAGTTGTTTTTCCAAGAGGGAAAAAGCTAGGAGGCTGAAACTATGCAGGTTTGTAGGGTACTATCCACCCTAACAAGGGGTAGGGCAACCCTGGTTCTGGCTTAACTGCAAGTTTCAGTATGACCGCTTATTGTTTTAGCTTTCTTTTTGCATTTCAAGCATGTTTCTGCATAGAGAAAAAATAACCCTGGAAAGTTGCTTTTCTCCAAGAGGGAAATAGCTAGGAGGCTGAAACTCTGCAGGTGTGTAGGGTATTATCCACCCTACAAAGGGGTAGGGCAATCCTGGTTCTGGCTTAACTGCCAGTTTCAGTATGACCGCTTATTGTTTTTAGCTTTCCCTATGCATTTCAAGCATGTTTCTGCATAGAGAAAAATAACCCTGGAAAGTTGTTTTTCTCCAAGAGGGAAAAAGCTAGGAGGCTGAAACTCTGCAGGTGTGTAGGATATTATCTACCCTACAAAGGGTAGGGCAATCCTGGTTCTGGCTTAACTCCCAGTTTCAGTATGACCGCTTATTGTTTTTAGCTTTCCCTATGCATTTCAAGCATGTTTCTGCCTAGAGAAAAAATAACCCTGGAAAGTTGTTTTTCTACAAGAGAGAAAAAGCTAGGAGGCTGAAACTCTGCAGGTGTGTAGATTATTATCCACAATACAAAAGGGTAGGGCAATCCTGGTTCTGGCTTAACTGCCAATTTCAGTATGGCCGACCTGCCTGTGTGAGAAGTCATGCAGCAGGAAGGCTTTACTGAATAGCTGTCGGGTATGACGGCTTCTACTAACTCTTTTTTTCTTTTCAGGTGAGGAGAATGAAATGGGCGGCCACGGTGGTGCAGTGGTTAGCATTGCCGCCTCACAGCAAGAGGTTCTCCGGTTCGATCCTCGGCTGGGTGCCTTCAGCGGAGTCTGCATGTCCCTCCTGTGGTCGCGGGTTTCTCCGGTGCTCCGGGCTTCTCCCCACATCCCAAAGACATGATTTAGCTGGATTGGACACTCTAAATTCCCCCTAGGTCTGCGTGTTACTGTGCCTTCTGTGGAAGGTTACGCCGGCTGGCAACTCGACAATCGTAAAACTCCACTGCCATTCAATGTGCGGACAGGTGATCCGCTGTATGACCCCTAACCGGATAAAGCCAAAGAAGAAGAAGAAGAAGGTGAGAGAATGAAACTCCAAATGAAGAATGCTTTAAAAATACAGAATCCAAACTTTGAGGAGAATTCGCAGCTTTCATATGTTTACTGAAGCTGATAGAGCGGCGTTATAATGGAAGCCCAACAGGCCGATGAACCGTGTGCCTTTACAGCCCACCAGGCATCCTTCATTCCCGCCTAAAAAGCGTTGGCGGGAAAGTCCTCCCCCGGGCTCGAACCGCCCGAATGGTCTTACGAAAAATCCCAGTGCCGCAACACGAGCATGAGCCCAATGCCGTCACAACAGATCATCTATTCCCATCACAGTAGTCGCCATCGAAAATGCCGAATGCCGCTGGTACCACCGTAACAGCGAACCAGAAAGCTCCATAGAGGCAGAAGTCAGGCCTTCCGTCTCGTGAGCACAACATTTTGGGCTTCAGAAATTGTCACACGCCCATCAAACGGCGACGTTAAAACGAAAGCGGTTTTTAGTGCAAAAACGAGAACATGCCCAGATCTGTCAGGAAAAACAAGAGCGTCGATCCCTACATGCATGCAAGAACGACAAAAACGATATGCTAACAGCGCATTAGTCATAGAACCAAAATGCCGATCACCGGCGGGCGAAGCTGCCGTAGCGCCTGTCGGCATCATTTCGGTTGTAAATTGCAAACAGGTCCTGCCAGCAGAACATCCAATGGATGTAGTGTTGAACAGCGCCTGTTCACTGGGATACCCAAGATGTTTGGTGTAAACAATGAAAATATGCCGGTAACAGGAAACCAAACGCGTTTAGCTGCGCCAGATCGCTGGCAATATGGCGCATGCAAAATAAAATGCATGAGTTTACCGGCTGGAAGTTATCGCAGAACCCGAACAGGAAGCCGCCCAGAACATCTGCCGCCCTGTACCCAGCGATATCAAGCTGTTGCCGGTTTTACCTGGTGAAGAGGTATATTGTAAATTCCAGAACAAAATAACTATTTTAACAGTTGTTAATATGTCAACAGGATTGAACACAGCAAGGGTCGAAACGTATAGAGCCCAGGCATTTTTTCGCACGAAGAAGATGGCCATAATCGGGGCCAAACAAAACCGCGATAATTATCTGCAACATGAAAATTGATATCAGCAATGAAAGGTAAGCACGGACAGAAAGAGCGGTCCGAACAGTAGTCCGTTGCACGTAGAAAAGCCTGTTTATCAGCTTAGATAAAACAGGTCGAATGAAGATGAATTCAAGAGCGATTCAAAGTGGCCCAAAATGTAAATATGTCAGCTGCGTATCATTGAAATGACTTTTCCATAAAATGAAGAAACCGCATTGAAATTTCTGATGGGCATATATTCTTTCTTTAATTACCTGTTGTTTCTCTTCTAATGACAAAGAATTGTTTTCTTGCACCACTAGGTTCATAAGGTAACTGAAAAACCTAATGGTTGTAATCATTTGTTGGTGCATTTCATCAATAAATAAAAATGCGGCTTTGAAATCTGACTGTCTTGCCGCTTCTAGTATTCTTGTTCCATATACAGACATTTCATAGAATTTTGGACACTGCAGTAATGCTTTCTTCACTTACTTCATTAATTACAGACATTTGTATTTATATTCCCCATCATTTCCCTATTCGCTTTCTTTCCATTTATGGTAGAAAAAGTCATTTCAACGTTAACTTTGTGACATATTTACATTTTGAGTTTTTCTTAATTCATCTTGTTCCCTTTTCATTATAACATCTAAGAAAACATTAAAAAAACCTGGAGGGCTTTCTGCCATTGCAGCCAGTTTGCAACAGTTTTCTAAATGTTTAAATGGTTTGGTCATGCTTACATGTTTAGCCATTGTTATTATATATTTTCCCATATTGCAGGAAAATTAGTATTATTTGCTATAATTTAGTTTTATTTGTATGTCCATCATCTTTACTCATGGAAAAGATTTGCTCTGTGCCATCATTTCTTGCCTTTTGTAATTCTCCTCTAACATTTTCTGTAAGTAAAATAGATTTTATTTTTGTTCCTGAATACAAAAAGAACTATTAGTGAACAGTCAAGGTTGTATGGCAGTGTGCCTGCAAGTCTAAAATAGTGCCCCTGTGGGCAGGAAAAGCAGCCCTGCCTCTTTGGTTGTTTTTCAGGTTCTGCATTTTATTATTAAATATCACATTTTGGTGGCTTTTTGGTGCATGCATATTGTAAGATCTGGCACCTTCTAAACTTGGATTTTGTAAAGGTTCTGTTAGCATATTTTCATTTTTTCCACCAAACAAAACACTTTGTTCTACACTACATGCATTGGATGTCTGCCGCGGTTGTATGATAGTTTGCAAGCCAGAAATAGTGCTCTCCCGTGGGCAGGTGTGGGAAATGCAAAGCTTCTCCCGCAAATTTCTATGGATCTCTCTTTTTCTGGTTCTATATATTATCAGTGTTGAATATCACATTTTGTATTCTTGCATACATATTATGGGATCTGACACACTCTAATCTTGTTTTTTGTGAATCTTTAGGCAGATTCTCATTATTTGCACTTAAAAAAACACTTTGTTTAACATTACATACATTTGATGAAATCGGCGGTTGTATGACAGTCTCTAAGCCCAAAATAGTGTCTCCCTGCGGGCAGGAAAATGTAGCTTCTCCTGCCTCTATGGAGCTTTTTCTCGTTCTTTATTTACAGTGTTATAAGCAACATTTTTACCATTTTCATCAATATTCTGTGATCGGAAGTCATTCAATCCTATTTTTGACAACATTTAGGCTCATGCTTTCATTATTTGCAACTTTTATAGGATTTTTTTCATGAATACATTCAGGTCGCTGCTTCCATGGGATTTTACAGTACCTTTTAAGACGGAATTGAGATGCCCTGGTCGTCTAATCTCACTCAGTTCATCAGCCTCTTCGGCTCCATGCTGCATCACGCTCCCATCAGCTTCAGGCAACATAGAAACACGTAATCTCCTCCTCAAAGCTTGATTCTGTATTTTAAAAGCACTTTCCTTGGATTTTATTCTGCTCACCTGAAAAGAAAAAAGAGAGTTAGAAGAAGTCATTATACCGGCTGGGAAGTTATTCAAAAGTTTTCCAGCTGCATGCCGATCAATATTGCGCAGGTCGGCCATACTGAAACTGGCAGTTAAGCCAGAACCAGGATTGTCTTACCCTTTTGTAGGGTGATAATAATCTACACACCTGCAGAGGTTCAGCCTTCCTAGCTTTTTCTCTTGAAAACAACTTCAGGGTTATTTTTCACTATGCAGACACACATTACGCTTTTGAAATGGTATAGGGAAAGCTAAAAATAATAAACGGTTATACTGAAACTGGCAGTTAAGCCAGAACCAGGATTGTTTTACCCCTTTGTAGGGTGGATAATACCCACACACCTGAAGAGTTTCTGCCTCCTAGCTTTTTCCCTCTTAGAGAAAAACAACTTCCGGGGTATTTTTTCACTATGCAGAAATATGCTTGAAATGCAAAAAGAAAGTTAAAAACAATAAACGGTCATACTGAAACTGACAGTTAAGCCAGAACCAGGATTGCCATGCCCTTTGTAGAGCACACCAGCTTCTTCAGCCTCCTCCCAGTTTTTCTTGGAGAAACAACTTTCAGGGTTAGTTTTTTTCTGGCGCAGAAACATGCTTGAAAATGCAAATGGAAAGCTAAAATCAATAAATGGTCATACTGAAACTTGCAGTTAAAAGATTGCCCCTTGTAGGTGGAAACCCCCA
>NW_025055340.1:0-8333 GCF_019279795.1 Protopterus annectens
AAGTAAGTCCTTGAAGGCAGTTAGGGCATTTTTGAACAGCTAGCATCTCTTTCTGGTTGATATGCAGATGCATTTGATTTGGTGCCATATGCCCTGAATGCATCTTCCTGCCATGTGGGCCCCCAGGCATAATCTGATGCATCTGTTGTTGAAGGATTGGCTGGCAGGGTAGAGTGAAGGGCCGTCCCATGTTTTGGTGACAGGCCTTTGCCCACCATAGAAACTCCTGTTGCAGGCAGGGATGAGAGGAATCATTGTTTCCTAGAACTGTGTGAATGTTGACTCCATAAACTTT
Organism: Protopterus annectens; assembly: GCF_019279795.1. Classification (NCBI taxonomy): domain Eukaryota; kingdom Metazoa; phylum Chordata; order Ceratodontiformes; family Protopteridae; genus Protopterus; species Protopterus annectens. The sequence goes on from NW_025055340.1 coordinate 296, forward strand.
TAGGTACCTTTGAAGTTTCCTCATATGCAGTCTGGCATATGAATTTAGTAGGTTGCGGGGTGCTATGAAGCCCAGAGCCTGCAGAATTTGTCTTGGTACAGAAGACTGGGTTTTGTTGCCATCAGTTTGGAAGTAAGTAGTCAGTTGCCTTTGTTTGTGTGGCGTGAGGTAAGCCATCTGGGCAGTTGTATGCAAGCTTGCACCCAGGAATGTTATCTTTTGAGAGGGTACCAGTTGTGATTTCTTTTCATTTATTGTGTACCCTAGGCATGCTAGAAGCCTTTTCACAAACGCCAGGTGTCGTAGAAGAGTGTCCTTGTTCTCTGCTTGAATGAGACAGTCGTCCAAGTAAGGATATATTTGAATACTTCTTTGTCTGCAAAATGCAATTACTGGTGCTAGGCATTTTGTAAAGACCCTGGGCCAGTAGATAAGCCAAAGGGCAGTGCAGAGAATTGGTAATGCATTAAGCCAGCCTAGAATCTGAGGTATCTTCTGCACGACTGTCTTACTGAGACATGCAGGTATGCCTCTTTTAAGTCTAACGTCACCAACCAAGCATTCTTGCCCAGCATGGGCAGAAACTGTTGCAAAGTGAGCATTTTGAATTTTGGAATGTCCAGGTATATGTTCAAAATCGATAAATCCAGTATTGGCAGCCATGCCTTGTCCTTTCTGGGTACCAAGAACCAGGACCGGCCTTAGCTGAAACGGCGCCCTAGGCGAAGTACTGCTCAGGCGCCCCTTAAGCCCAACCCACATCAAACTCAAGGAACACCCCTATTTGAGCCATGTCCACAGAAGGGTCACTCCCACAAAACACACTCCAGTTCTTTAAATGTTTAAATGCATGAAAAACCAGTCATACTGTAACAGACACCTTGTCGTGTAGTTGACTGCAAGTGAAGGCTGAATCCTCCTTAACAAACCTTCTTGATCTGTTGCTAGTGTAGCATTCACACAGCCAAATGACAGGTGCTAAAGCCATGGTTTAAAGCTCAGTGCCACAAAATGTATAATAGTTCCCTTTGGGAAGTCACTCACCCTAGGACATGACCTCATTGATGGCATACCCCTAACGGGAGAACAAGTCGGGATTTGGGTATGCATGTAGATGAAGTAACACTGGTTTTGACCAACATGTGTCCAAGATAGTAAGGAAATTATTCCATGTTGCTCAACCTATAAGCAAGGGCATGCCATCTAGGTCCAAGGAAGTCATTGTTTCACTGTATTCAGAACTCATCAGGCTCATAATTGAGTACAATGACCTCTTTAATTTGTACCTGATTAGGCACCTGCAACAAATGAAATGTCTATAAAGGTTTTTCACAGAAAGAGTAAAGGGTGGAAACAACATGTCCTATGCAGATCGCCTTACAGCCCTATCTCTAAATTCTGTTTCCTACAGACTGTTGAAAAGCAGTCTATGCCTGGCATACAAGGTGTCCTTGAATCCCACTATGATGGACCTTTTGCATACCAAGAAAATGAGTAAGATTCAAATGACTTGCTCTAGGGATTTAAACTTCTCTGCGGACTTAAACAGGATACGTTGGAGGGACAGGTGTGTGTCTCACAGAATTTCTCTTCTCTGGAACAGGCTTCTTATCTATGTGAAGCAGAGCTTTTCCCTAACCTTATTCAAAAGAAACCTGGACCAGTAGATGGGAAATTAGAAATACACCCTGGGTCTTGCACCTCTGTTTCTTGTCCTAGCTTACATATACACCTTAAAATAGCCTTTAAGGCATATAAACTTCTGGGATACAATTTGCATGCTTGGCTAGGCTTATAAAGGACCCAGTGGTCATTATCTTAGTATAAACCGTTTAACTTATAATGAGTGTCTCATGGAACTTGGAATATATATGTCCTAGACCAAACAGCAGTCTGATGGTATTTTAATCGGCATTGCTCTGTCTCACCAGTTCATCTATCAGGAAAGGATAGTCCACTGATTTTTTTCTAGGCCCCATATGTCATACACTTGTTATAAACACTGTCATGATTATTAGATCAAATATTCTAGACTAAGACCACTGAAGATCATCTAAAAGTAAATAAGTCATTGTCAAAAATAGAAATAAACATTAACTGCAAAATGGGCAATGTGCTGTTGTTTAGTAACTATAAAAGGGTTAAACTAGTACCTTCAGACTCAGCTGCTTATTGACAATAGGAAGCAATTGAGATTGTGTAACGGGGTAAATATCTATGGAGATGGTTAGACAGCCATCCTTTCCTTTGCTGACCATGTAGAGAAAGCTCAGAACTATGTCTCATAATTGCTGAGAATCTGCTCCAGAATATAATACCTGTTAATCAGACTAAGTAAAATCTCACGTGAGAAGTTAATACCCATCCCCCTACTAGATGTGGGTATGGCAGTGGTTGTCTCAAACTTTAAATGGGTAAGACTATGCAATTTCTATTATCACAGTCATCTCCACTACAAATACTTTGGAACTTCATGACTATTTCTAGTGTCATGCAGCAGTTTCCAGGAAGGGATCACTGCTGTGTTACTCTTTCTAGACCAGCTGTACCTTAAATGTAATCTGCTTTACAGAAACAGTTTCAGCGAGGTACCTAGTGCACACATTTTTGAGATATTATGTACATCTTCCACTTCCTTGTTATTCTCATAGCTAGTGACCTGGACTATAGCTGAAAGTGGCTATTAGACCAGTTGTGTTACCCAGAACAAATCATCATATCAATAAAATAATTTAAATCTGATCTGGTTCCACAACATTCTCTTTATTTTAGCAACCTTAAAGGCATTGTAATTTTCCAAACTATTTCCTAGATGCTCTCAGTTAACTCCAAATGCATACTCAACAAGATCATTTAAACAACACCTATTTGCTGACTTACAATGAAATTTGCAAGTATTATTACAGATGTGTTACATGACACAACCTTTTAAAATTATTTTTCTTGACTTGTCATGCAACCCTGTGTCTATCTGTCTTTCTGCCTGCTTGCATGTCTGTCTTCCTCTGTCTCAACCACAAAAAGGCACACATGCAGACACTGAAACTCAGTTACATGCGCGTAAACACACACACACACACACACACACACACACACACACACACATTTATTTATGGTCTTTGTGGTGTTTTGGAGTACGACAGATTCCTTGTTGTGAGCTATGAGGAAATGGTGTGAATAAGCATTGGATGGAAGTATAACACTTTATTGTGCACACATTTCCAATCACTATCTCATGTTCTGTCATAAATAATCCTTTAACTAAGGTTAAACATAACGATGAAGTCTTTCCGTGATTCTCATTAAGAACTGCATCCTACAAGGCACGTTACATCAGCGTGTAGAAAGAAATTCATATTAATTACTGGAACTATCAAGCCTACTGCTCGTTTCAAAAGTTGTGCATGAAAACTGGAGAAAATAGTATTTCTTAGCTTATCAAGTCCTAATAGTTCACTAAAATCTGCAAAATGTTAAGGTAGACAATTTTATTATATTCTTTATTGTAGGATTTCACTATTAAACGACTGACATTACAAAACAATTGTGGAGTTTATATAGGTCAGAGGTGAGATTCATGAACTAGAAACATTAATATTGATTTACCATTTCATTTTGAACATATATCCATTCCAAATTCATTAAATGTTCATATCAAGTGGCCAGAAATGTTTCTGTTAAATTTATTATTTTCTGGTATTTGCTTGCATTTTAATAGTTAGTACTGTTGTCTTCTTACAGCTTTGAATGTTGACTTCTAATCTGGTATCATTTGATGCACAAGTTTTATAATATATTGGTATTTGCTGTAACTGAAAACAGCACTGTATGTAATAAATCATTTGGCAAACCAGCATAGTTCTGTTCAAATTAAAGACAAATCTAAAGCAGTAGAACAGAACCTTTGACACCATGCGTTAATGTTCGTACCATGTCCTGCTATTACAAAGGTAACACCAGCTTGTTTTTTTAGACTAACACAGGCTAGAAGTTCTTTTGGCACTAACATTTTAGTATAAAAGGAGCGAACAAGTTACTGAAGATAAAAAATACCGCTGAGTATATAGTAAGTACATTAAGGTGCTCACCATTCTCAGTAAATGCAAAGCAATACTGCAGTCATGAAGCAGAAATAAAAATCAACTCATGAGATGTATTAGACAAAGCAAGCAGACAGTGTGCACTATACCTTAGAGAGGGGAATAATGATCAGAGAGCTTAAAAGTCATATAATTAACAACTGCTTGTATCAAAGCAGCTACTACAGAAATATAGGACTTAAATCATACTCGAAGCAATGTCAGCAGAAATAAAACATGATTTCTATTAACATGCATTGTTCTAAATAATAAGACATGACGTGAAACCAAAGTGCTTTCTCACATAATCATAAACTGTATGACTGTCAGCAACATTTTGTTCAACTGTACGTTAGCATTCACTGGATAATTTGCTTCCAATTACAATCCTTGTACAGACTGTGCACATAAACCACAATATAGAATAAGTTAATGAAATAAACGTAACAAAGCTGCTATAGTGTGTAAATTCTCAGTGTGAGTGCCTCTTTCATATTGCATGCGCGAGAGACCAAAACTTGTATACAAGCCTGCAAACAGAACCAAAGAAATACAACTTTCACCTTTTATTCATGTAACAGATGCACTGCTTTGCATAAGCAATAATAGCCTCACCCATCAAAGACTAATTTGATGCACTATATAAAGTTAACTCATCAGGTCCTACAGATTAAAAATACCATCGACTTCCCTTTCTTGCTACTATTTTTGTCACTGTACCATCCACTCTTACATTTAGTCGATGTGTAGAACACTGATCAGTATTACCTTCCTCCAAATTCAATTAATAAGTCTCCAAACTGCACTCCATATAATAAACTGCATTAATATATGAATCAGTAATCTTTGGGGCAGACAGTCCAATCTCCACATGGACTAGAATTCTTAAAGACAGTTGCCATGTACTGACACAGTCAAAACTATAATTTGGTCCGGTATTTTTGTCTTCATATAACAATGTATTTATTATTGTATTGTGAATTAAATGCAGAAAACTTCAATTTCACAATAAAATAAGCCTAGAGTGAGCCGTAAATATTGACTGTGCAATACTTATTGGTTTAAATAGTTCCAAACGTAAATAACGCTGTCACAGTACAGGCACGGGGGTAAGAAGGCAGAGACACTAATCAGTGTATGACAAGATTATGTATTCCCCATTCTGAAGGAGGTATGGGCTTCATCAAAATTAATTACATGTAAAGATCCATATATAGGATTTCATACATCTGTGCTGACCTCACAAGATAGAATAAAGTGAAAGTTTTAAAACACGAGGATAATAAGTCTAAGACAACTTCCCTGTTTACTAGCAGAAGCATCAGTGTTAAGCAGGAATGGAAATCAAACCAGAAGCTTTTGTAAAGTGAGACAACATCTCTAGATCTAGTCGCAATCAATTTGATTATAAGGTGTGCAATATAGAAAAGCTTTCTTATGACTCTGGGCACATGTTGGTCAAAAGTTAGGTCACTGTACCCACAAGTTCCAATATGCTAAACAGTGTAGTCAGTTCTCCCACTTCTCCAAGGGCATTATCATGATTTTGACACCAGTTATTGCTTGGGGCAATAACTCAAAGAAAATGGATAGCTAGGAGCCCAAACAGCTGAATGTGTAAGTTTAATCCAAAGTTAAGCGCTTTCTTCCCTGTACAGATAAGGAATTTCCTCAGAACAATATTAAAAAAATCAAAACATTTTCTACGTATAACCCAGCCTTTTATAATAAACCCCTATTAGTACATAATTAAATCTTAAAGAAACCTCATCAATTTAGTCACTAAAATCAATATTAACCTAATACAAACAATAAAAATGTAAAATGCCACAATCAACTTGCATTTATACAATAATTTATAAGCTTGAAAACAATAAATAGTAGATATAAACCTAATATATGTTTCAATTTTAATATACTTGATATAGAAATTGATTCATTGATTCCTGGAAAATGTTCCAGGAATTAATGAATCAATTGCTTGGGACAAATTTTCCTGCATGATGGTTAAGTCATTTGGGGATTCAGTAACTGCTCCTAGCTCGCAGTCATCTCCAAATTAACTGGCCAAGGCCACTTGGTATTTCCTTTTACTTTTGAGATGTATATGCCAAACAGAAAAAGGATCTGTACCGAACCCTAGGGGATTCCATTGGTGACTGGTTTCTTCCCCTGTTTTGATCCCCTGCATCCTGTGCTCAGGTTGCCAATCCAGCTAGTGATGCAAGTGTTTGAACCTACATTAATCATTTGTTGTACTACACCTGAGTAGGGGATTTTGCCAAAAGGCTTGGTCAGCTCAAGGTAATGGGGCTGTTTTACCTTCATCCATTGCTTTGGTAACAAGAGTAAAGCTTAAACTTTGCAATGATTGAGCATTTCACACTTTTCTCTGGGCTGGTGTCGAACATTTTTGGGGCCATGCATATGTGTATACATTCTTTGATTCACCTTCATGATTATATTGAATTATATTCCTTGTACAATACAGCACCAGTTGTTAGGTTGTGTTTTAAATTTGCAGTTTTGAACAGTCTTCTAGTAAGCAATGAAACAAAATATATGAACCAATGACACTACCCATTTCAGAATATTTCAACCATAAAAGGCCACTCAAACTTCTGGCATTACAATCCACCAATATCAGTAAACATGCAAACTCTCTGCAGAAATAAGTAATCTAAATAATTCCACATTAAAGGGATCTATCACTAATGAAGAGGTTGTTGCTAGGAAACCACTCTATATTTCATCGTTTCATCTACATGTTAAATTAAAGAATGATAAGCTAGTCATTTTTGCAACAGGGAATGGATGGCAACATGATAAATGGTTCATAGTTACTAGGTAATTGCTCCAAAGGAGGACATTCACAGGACTGCAGCATCCACTCCCTTTAAAGTACAACACAGTCCAGTATCAGTGATCCATCGGTATACTATGGGAGTAGAACCCACAGCCTTCTGCATCAAAAGCAAAGCTAGTACCTGTTGTGGTACTAACAATGCAAACAGACATGGAATAAGCATCACTAAGCTACTCTTCTCCTGAAGTTCTCAGCAAACTTTATTTAACATTTGTTTACCAGGAAAGTTCAACTTGCAACAAAGCCAATTTTCAGCAAAGGCCCAGGGAGAAATGCTCCAGACACGTCATTGTAACAGGGAAGGAAGGAAACCAGAGCAGCCACAGAAACCCACACAGACACAGGGAGGACATACAGACTACACGCAGAAGGCACCCCAGCCAAGAATCAAACCAGAGAACCTCTTGCTGTGTGGCAATAACACTACCAATGCACCATCCACTTGACACAACTAGAGCTCTCAGTTTTACAGCAGAAGATATCTGGAGCAAGCCAAAAACCAGGGGCACGTTTTAAATATTGCTTGTATAATCTTAGCACATTGCTAAAATTATGTTGTGTAACCAAGTGTTTCCAAAAAAGAGAGGAAGACTAAAACTTAAAGGGCTATCATGATTTAGTGAATTCCATCCTCACTGATTTGCCAGAAAAGCACAAAATTTAAGAGGAACAGACAAAAAGTATAAGCCAAGTATAATATTCTGTGAATATGCTTTAGCACTTTCATTCCTTTATTTAGTACAGAACTTCATCAGAAATAGCACAAATTCAAGAATACCTGCATTAAATAGTGTTTAAAGATAGGGTGTAAAACAGAAAAGCCAATGAAATTGATTTAAATAGTCCTTGTTACTATCCAGTTTCACAGAGAGCATGAAGTGTTAAATCAAAACAGTAGTAAAAGTCTGCTGTCAGACCTGCGGTCTCCGAATGGAAATTGCTAGGTGGCGGTTCTTTGTGTTGATAATTAACTGGAAATATCAAGGCAAGGGTATTAGGTCAGGAAGAGAAACAAATAAATTAATTCTCAGATGAAAACAGCTTGCTGTGCCTTAATGGATAAAACTGTATGTTCAAACCTGGTTTAAAAAGT
>NW_025055341.1:0-9212 GCF_019279795.1 Protopterus annectens
GCTTTTTTTTGCAATTTTATTGACATTGGGGTGGGCTCCTTTTCATTTCGTATATGGTTACATATATTTTTAAAAGTGTGTGGGCCCTTCCCCAATTAAAGAGCTATATCAGTTAGTAGCACTTTGTTATGGATTATACATTGGGCCATACTGTTAATTGGTTTCTTTATATAGTGCTGGCAGGTGAGGTTGATACTTCCATACCTCCTTGGAATATACCATGCTTATATGTGTGTATGATGTTTCTAAAATGACAGCTGTCCTGTATTTCCTTGGTCCTTGAGATATTTGCAGTCATTGGCGGAAAGCTGTGTTGGTAACTTGAACCCTTTGGGCATGGGTTAAAGCCACCTTTTCAAAATGGCCACATTGTGGGACACTTGTGGGACAAACACATCGGTGTTTACAGGCCAACACACACCACGGTCAGTACACAGGATAGCACATACTTTTTATCCTCAATACATACTTTTATTACGTTGTGGGACTTTGGCATTACTTATCATATTGTGCATGTACATTTTACGTTTCTTACATTACAGGCATACAACTATTTAATGCAAGTATGATAATATATGGGACATAATAATGTCCTGCCAATCTCATGTTTCTGCCCATTGTAATGTTTTATGTCAGGACAACAACTGCTCCAGGGAGGGGGCCTGTCCCTCTAATGTGGGATGGTGGTAACTGTGATGCCTACGGCTAGCTTTATAATTCTACTAATTTACTGTACTGTAATGATTTACTCTAATGATTTGTGCTGGCACTCAACAGACACATGATGCAGACACACACATATTACGTATTACAGTCACATGGAAACGCACATCGGCATCCTCAACACACACATACACAGATCTACGGTAATCACAAATACAGTTACGGAACATAGTACCCTATGTGGACCAAGTAGGACACATGCAGCGTAAGTTCTAGTGTTCTGGCAATGTATTCTTCGGCTCTTTTCTAGCCTCCCCGTGGGTTACATGTGTCGCATTTGTATGTGACACATTCCATAGTTGGTGGTATCTCTATTTTATTTGTACCTCCAAGGTTCTTTTGTTATGAATGTCGTTGACTCATCTATATATTCCAGCAGATATCGGGTGAATCCATATATATCAAGCATATATCTATCTCACCTCTTTTCTATCTGTATTATATATAAGTGATATATATATATATATATATATATATATATATATATATATATATGATTCGACAGGGAAAGGGGACAGAAAAAACTCATTAACTCCTTTCATTGTGTGACTTGTCGTGTGTATACTGTTTCCCTGACCTCGTGACGCTTTGTGTGTCTGAACTTGTCAGCATTACACACCTGCCATAGGTACATCTCCGGCTACCATAGTGTTAGGTGATTTGTATACATGATTGCGTGTTCTAACTCCTGGCGGTAATGCTTTACCCTTCAGAGCAGGCAACTATTAGTACAGGTGAATAATGCTGGTTTCTACCTCGTTCTGGAGCATCATTGACCGTGATCTGTGCAAAGGAGGCCATTTAGAGAAGCTTTTAGCCCTATTTCCATGCATATCTGTATAGTCATATTTAAACAACGTTTCACTATACCAAAGGCAACGATATTCCTAAGCTAACGCAGTGCTAAACATTATCTGATGACCTGCATCCTGAAGGATGCATTATTCATGCCTTCGGGATTGACAAGCTACATCCCTTGCAGGATCGGGACTGAACATGCACGATGGTCACTGCATTTACTAATTTTACTTGGCCATCTGGGATTGTACACTTGTTATGGCATTTGTATGTGGAGTGGCACCACGTGCTGGTTACCCTGCCAGTACTGCAGCTTCACTGTGAGTTAATAGGTGTTAACTGCTCAGTTGCACTCCAATTCAACCCTACCGCGGCATTTCCTTTTTTCTTCCCCTGATGCTCCTCTTCTGCTATTGTTCCCAGCAGCGCCGTCTGCATCCACTTCTAACCGGGTTTCGCTCGCATCGCCATCCCCTGTACACATGCTTTCTGCAGCACCATATGTGCTCTCCTAGCTAAACCGAGATTCTATACCTATCTCCCCTTACCCTCTTGTCCCTGCCTGGCTTTTTGCTAGCAATGGCCAGGCCAGATTTGGTATTGTTCCAATGTGCCTTACAGCTACAGTGGTGGCACACCCTCTGCTGATAGCTCGGGTGTATACCTCTGAGCCACCTCGGTGGTGTTGAGATAGTGCTGCACTGTATGGTACATCCTTAAACCATCCGCGGGACATCCATGGCGATTCAGTATTACCTGGCCTCATGCCTCTGTAATGGGCATTGACTAATAATTCATAGTTACTGCAATTTAACATTGTCATGAGACCCTTAGCAGCACCCTTAAACGCAGCTTGGTTGTGGTGTACTCATGCATATCTCATTATGTGACATGGTGAAATCCTGATTTGTATTGGCATTGCCATCTTTAAGGGACATTTGTATATATTTTCTTTGTGTTCCAGTTTACACACATGCCCTAAGTGGGCTTATTATCACGTTACTGTGACAATAAGATGACATTGAAATGTTGTTTCTAGGGTGTTGTGCATTCTTTCTGCTATGCCATTGGCTGTGTATTTAGCCATTGGCATATGTTAACTTTGTAATGCATGAGTCTGGGGTCAGCTTCCCATAGCTCCGACAGCAAATTTGTTTGGGGAAACATTTTGTAACTGCTGGTTTTGGCTTACATCGTGGGCTTACGCCATGCCTGTACTCACTTCTCAATGAATCGCTGTATACCTTCATTGTGCATGGTGCGGCACTGTGCATGTAAGTGATTAGCATACCTGAGCTAGTGAGGGCTGGCAAGTAGGTTCTGGCATAATGCCTGAAATGCACGGTGATTGGATCGCATACCTGACCTCGCCTCGACAGCCATATTTGGTGTTATACCCACTTATGCTATGCTCTGCACTCTGGCGCAAGCTTCATGAATCCCCTGGCAAGTCTTTTTCCTCCTGACTGAAATCGAATTTCACTGTTTTGATCTTGATTTGAAGTTTCTTTGTTTGAATTTGTTGTCGGAGTAGGGGATCTAAAGTGTCTCCTCTCTACACCAAGCATTAGGGCTTCAGGAAGGTTTGAAAGTTTTTTAAATCCAAGCAAAGTTAAAATGCGGGACTATGTTTCTCCCTCTTGCTTCTTTAGGGCACTCCATATATCCAGATATTGTTCCATTTTTTGCCCTGTTTTCAAGAGATCATCTCATCTCTCTCCAGGAAATTGTTATGTTGTTTTTAAATGATTTCAATGTTGCTTTCGCTTCTCTCAGTCAGTCTGTCATCTTAAATCAGTAAGTGGGTCATCTCCATGGCAGATATTTGAAGTTTTTGCTGTTTAATTCACTTGATTAGTTTATTTATTAATTCTATCTGCTTTTTACAGTCCCTCTTTGGATTGTATCTACCTGAGAGTCTAGTCTATCCAATTTTAATGATAGATCCTGTATACTCATTTCTATGATAGATTGCAACTCTTCTTCACAGTGACTTCTTTTGAAATGTTGCCTCTTAGAAAGGATCTTATATTCTTTTCATTTGATATTTCAAGCTGAAGTTTTGACAGGAAAATTTTTAAAAAAGTGCTAATATTTTTACTAAAACAGTCCCAAATTTGGTTTCCAGATCTCTTTATTTAACCTTTTTTAAAAGTTTCTTTCTTGTGAAATTACTATTAAATCTTTTGTCATAAAATGTAAAAGGAGAAGCAAAGCAAAAGTCTTTGTTCTTAGTTAACTGTTTGCCATCTTGACAACGTGGGTCATTGTCTCTCTCCCGACACCTGGATGTTCTGTGAATGTTAATTTACTACAGTGTTTTAGAAAGTTAGCATTCTTAATTTTAGTCTGATATTTATCTAATATTTCTGTGCTTCCTTCAACTGGCTTTCTAAATGATAGGTGGCTCTATGTATTGGCATTTTTGATTTGATTCAAAAACAGATTTTCTTTTTGGATTTTACATAATGAAATTCTTGTCTGTCTCTGCCAAGCTAATTCGCCATGCAGTGATCTTGGAACCTTTCCAGTTACATATGAAGTGGTATTGTGGTTTAAACCTCTTCAACCTCCTGTAATGTAAAAGTTCAAGTGAATGTCATTCTAGTAAATCTTTGCATCCATTTGTGTCATATTAGACTAAATGACATTTGTTCATTGCCCTAAGCAGATGCTAAAGATCTGTCATCTTAGTCTTTGCTCTTCCTCACTGTTGTTCTTTGTGATTCACCCGCGGTGTGTGTGTCTGTGGGTCTGTTCAAGTTCGTGCGATCTAACATTGTTGCAATTATTTATCACAGTGTAAGTCCCTCTGCATAGACAGAAGACTTCTTGTAAATCTTAATGCTTTGTATCTCTGTATGTCCTGGTCCTCCTGGGCCCCTTCTTTCTGCAGGCTTTCTAAGTGCATGTTAGGGAATAAATGTATTTATTTTGGTATTGTGACTTTTTTCATGTTATTAAAATAAAATACATGGCTTTGGACAAGTATTTATGTTGTAGTCCCTCTGTTGTGTTAACATTGAATTCCATTACTGTTATTCTCCATCATTAAATGAAATACATAACTGACATGTATGGAATCCCAGAAGACAATAATAATAGTAACTGTCATTGTGGATAGCCAAAATGGAGTTCCATAAGTCAGCTGAGAAAAGTTATTACTTTGAAAGGAGTATGACCTCTTGTTAATGCCACTAGTCTAAAAAAATAGAGAAAATTTTATACAAATTTATAACAAGTTGATATTTATTTTGGCAACTGCAGCTGTCCCTTTCTAAAACCCAGTTCTTTGAGTTCAGATTATTACAAGATCTTTGGAAATCAGGAGCACTGCAATCGCGTCTATAGAACATGAATCAAACATTCATTGAGAAGTCTCTTTTGGCAGTTAGCACAGATATTTAAGTCTCTGTGAGTATTTCAGCATGCTGCTACTGAAAGGCCACAGGGTGCAGAGTTTGATTCCTTTTTACCTCCATTTATATACTCTGTAATTCTAACTAAATGATTTTAATCCAGACAGTGCTTCCAGGTCATCCCTCAAAAGGGTCACTTTATGTCCAGCACAACTTACCCATTCACTTGAGTATAAAGCTTAAGTAAGCTCCATGAGGGAGCTACATCAGTCAAAGCTGTAGCCTGAAAAGACATTTAAATTTATAAGTAACTAATGATCACTAGCATTTCTAACAATAAGCATCCCTTGTTGATGCTGTTTTCATTATTTGCAGGCAAGATTTAGGCAGTTCCAGAAAGATCCCACAAACCTGGTTGGAGCTTCCCCTTGGATTGTCTCTCTGACATGCAATTTTGAGTTGGGATTTCAATGGACAAATAACAAGTGCAGGAGGGTTATTCCAGTATGGAACCTTTGATCAGTGGATTTGAAATTTAGATTGTACCTCTAGATTTGTTGTCGCTTAATTACTACTTTTATATTTTCTCATATTTAATGGGTGGACATTTTGGTCTTCTTGTTTGGTTGCTTTTTATTCTTTAACTATTTTCTTTTATGACTTATGGCGTTTAGTTATTTTATACGTCTTTTCTTTTTCTTATTGGCATTGTCTCATTGCAGTAAGTTAACATACAATTTGATGTGCAATGTGTCCATACTGATGTAAATTCCTTTCTTACTCTGAGCTTCCATTTGTTTAATGGTATTTCAATTTCTGTAATGTTTTCTTAGTATTTTATTGTTCAGCAACCATGTGCTTCTAATTTGTAAAGGTTCTGTAAGAAATATATATACTTACATTAAAACTGAAATTGGCTTTATTCTCAATAATCAGTTGTTGGCTCTTGCAACTGGTTCATCTGGACCAATCAGCATAAAGGGATTTCCAGACAGTAGCCATATAACTATGATGAATAAAAGATGTGTATCTGAGCCACAGGTGTACCGTACCTATATTGGCCATTAGCTCTGAGCTTTTCCAGAGAAGCATTGCTGATTTCATTTCACATTCGGATGACTTGATTTGCCCGTCTGGCCTGGCCAAAATCAGTTCCACAAAGGGAAAGTTAGTAGTTAGTGCAGGAGACTCACAAGTATTACACCTTTCCAGAGCAATGACTCCATAATTTTAGGATTTTGTAGGGATTCATTACAGTGGGCCACCTATACATTACAATTCTACAGGTGGTCGGTGTGTGTGCCATCCATTTTTACTGTGTGCAGGTGGAGAGGTGCGGTCAGTCCGTGAGCGGCTCTACTACTGTCAGATTATGCGTGCTATATGTCAACTTTTGCCAAGGCATACGTATTGGGCACACCTCTGTCTGCCTCACTGCCAGGCTAGCACTAAGGTGTTTGTGGTCTGAATCCTCTGTGCCTGTGGATGGCCTTGGCAATTGCGGTGTGTGGGCTATGAGGGCTTTACCATTTTGTCTCCTGCTGCAGCTGTTTCCGGTGAGGGATCATATTATGCAGCATGGCACATACTACTAAGATGTGGGCACATCGCAGCTTGAGAGAGTACTGCAAGGCTCCACAAGATGTGGGTCCAAGCAATGGAACTGTGATTTCTGCATCCCAACACATGCCTGCCTAGTTATGATGATTCTGGGTTTTGTGCGTGTGCCTCATTATGGCGCTCTTGCATGGGTGTGTGTGTGCATTTCATGATGGGAGTCATCATCCACGGCTCCAGTGCATACGCCAGCATCCCCCACAAGGTGGCTGCGTGGGATGTCCCCCCTGACAAATAATACATACATGATGGACAGCTGTGAGGCATGCCTGATATGGGAGTCATGGTGAAGTTTCCAGGGCTGCCAGCACACACATCCATGATAACAATGCCCTGGGCATTGGATACACTTAACCTGGCAGTTGATGGAGTGGAATCCCTTGTCGGTTTAGTGGGTAGCGCCTCTACCATGCTCACTCGCGGTGACTTGATATGTATGTGCATGCAGTCTATCGCGCACTCCAGTGCACTTCTCTGGGTAGTGTGCCACATGGTGGAAGTGGACGATATTGCTGGCCAACTCCTCCTGAGTTTGTGGGGAAGTATATATGCTCATTGGCATGTAGAGGGCCATACGGCATCCAGGAACTGGGTAGTACTCCGGACAGCTGATGCCTGTGATCCCTGATTATATCTCCAGTTGGCCTTTGAAAGGTACCTGTGGCTAGCATTCAAGCTTACACATACTGCGGTCCACTGGGATGGGTCCTCCTCTGTTGTTTCTGCCCCTTGGTAGGCATGGCCGGGCATAGCCTAACTATTTGCTGGCAGATGTCCTCGTCTACCCTGTAATGCTTCCTCTACTATCTCCAGGATCATGTAGCCCTGGTAGGCTACCCTTGGTCTGAACACTCTTCTCCTCCTCCTCCGGGCCTGCGGTGTATTGGTCGGCATCATCCTCCATAACACTATCAGTCTCTAACACATGGTGATGAATCACAGCCATGGCAGCCCTAACATGTACATCCTCAGGCTTACACTCTATGGTGCAGGTTTGGGAATACAGGTGCGCGAGGGTGCTTTCTACACTTTATTCTATTGTGCTGTGAACACCCCATGATGTCAGTAGGGTGTGTGTATAATGAGATTGTGCTACAGGGTATCTTGCGTTTTACTACAGGAGCTACTATTGTGCGCCTCTTTGGTGCTGAATTACATTTTACGCTGGATTACCCTCTGCCTTCCTTCCGCATTTCCTTCACGCTTCACTCCACTCTTGGCATGCATCCAGCAGCCTGCTTTCATTTGTAATTTCCTAGACTCTGGCTTATCTTGGCGAATGTGTCTCATTGCCGGTCTACTGTGGCTCTGCTTTGCCTCTATGACAGTTCTCTCTTCTTTGCAATCCAATGCATCCCTCCTTCTTTTGCAGTAATCCAATGCCTCCCCTATCCTGTTTTGAAGGTTTCTGCAGCAGATCGCGCTGCCACATTGTTCTGGCCAGAGTTAATAGGTGCTAATTGCTCAGTTGTAATCTAATTACCCTACTGCATTTCCTTCTCCCCTGATCTTCCTGTTTCTGCTATTGTTCACAGCGCTGCGGCATCCGCCTCTCTTAATTACTGGCTTCAGCACGCTTTCTATCCCTGTACATATGTGTAATTGTTTCAAATGATTCTATACTCACCCTCCTCCCTTTGTCCCAGCTTCTATTTAGCAAATGTAATAGGCCAGATCTGCATTGTTCCAATGTGCTTACAGCCATGGTACACCCTCTGGTTGATGCTTCAAGTGTATAATTCTGAGCCACCCTCGGTAAGCAGTGCTGTACAGCATGGCACATCCTTAATCCAGCCGGACGGCGATCTAGTATTACTCCGCCCTACTCTGTACGGCATTGACTACTAATCTATAGTTACCGCGCCTTAACATTGGTTACAGACCCTTAGCAACCCCTTGCAGCTTGGTTGTGGGTGTACTCATGCATACCATTGCGACATTATGGTGAAACTTGATTTGTATTATATAATAAGTATCTTTAAGGATATCTGTATATATTTCTGTGTTCCAGTTCATGACACATGCCCAGCCGCTGCAGGCTACCGGCGCTACTGTGACATGATAGTCAGTCGCTGTTTTAGGTGTTGTGCATCTTTCATGCCAATACTGCGTAATTTAGCCATTGGCAAGCATGTTAACTTTGTACGCATGAGTCCGCCCATATCTGGAGCAAAATTCTGTTTGGGGAAACGTAAAACCGTGGCTTTGGTTTATCGGTGGGCTTATGCTATGCCCGTACCACTCGCTGTGTATACCCTTCATTTGCATGGTGCGCACCGCGCATAAAGGATTTAGCACATCTTTGAGTCGAGGCCGCGAATTCCATGCGACGCTGCAGTGTAATGGGATTGATCAGACCTGACTCGCCTTCGACGCTGGCACGGTGTTATACCGTTTACGCTATGCCTGCTTCGCCAGTTCTGCTGAATCCCATGTTCCTTTCCTGACTGGAAATGAATTCCTACTGTTTGGATCTTGGATTTGAAGTTTCTTGTTTGAATTTGTTGTCGATAGGGATCTGTGTGCCTCTCTACACCATACTAGGCTTCAGGCTGTTTAAGTTTTAACCCAAGCAGCTAAAACGCAATGTGCCCTTCATTTTAGGCACCTGGTATATCCAGATATCGCCTATCTTGGCCTCCTGTTTCTAAGAGGATTTTATTTATTTATTTGTATTTTGTTGGTTTAATATTCCATTTTTGGAGAAAACTAGCC
>NW_025055342.1:0-8719 GCF_019279795.1 Protopterus annectens
ATTCTGTAGACTTTTCCACCTCTTTCTCATTTTTTCTCTCCAATAATCCCATATCTATACTTTTGCAGTTTTTGAAATAAAAAAGTTCTAAACTGCATACCTTCTACCTGGCTGTATCATCTTTCCTACTTCGGCTTATTTATTGTTTTTCTGGACTTTTTCTTTCCTCTTCCCACTCTGTAGATTTGAGTCTCAACAAATCTTCTTCTTTCAGTGTACCATCCTCCTCTCACCACAAGGTGGCAGCATAAACCCATTGATTGTAATCGTAAAGTGTAAATCAAGAAAGACCTGCAGTAAATTCTCTAACCAGCCTCATACCTTGCATATTGTATTTATAATACTCCCTGCTCTACACTACAGATTCTGTGGACTTTTCCACCTCTTTCTCATTTTTTCCCTCCAATAACCTTTCAATTTTTAAAATAAGAAAGATTTAAACTGCATACCTTCTCCATGGCTGTAGTACCTGTCCAACTTGATGTCACTGATGGTATTTCCGGACTTTTTCTTGCTCTTCCCGCAATGTAGATTCGAGTCTCGATGGAACTTTTTCTTCCAGTGTACCACCGTCCTCTAGTCACTGGGAGGCAGCATAACCCATCGATTGTGACTGTAAAGTTTAAAACAAAAAAGACCCACACTATATCCTCTAACCAACCTCATGCCTTCCGTATTGTATTTATAACTCTCTTTTACCTACACTACACACTCTGTAGACTTTTCCACCTCTTTCTCATTTTTTTTCCTCCAGTAATCCCATATCTGTACCACCATCCCCTCACCACTAGATGGCAGCATACACCAATAGATTGTGACTGTAAAGTTTAAACAAAAAAGACCCGCAGTAAATCTGCTAACCAGCCTCATGCCTTATGTATTGCAGTTATTACTTCTCTCTGCCCTACAATACAGATTCTGCAGACTTTTCCACCACTTTCTCATTTTTTTCCTGCTAATAATCCCAGATGTATACCTTTGCAATTTTTCAAATAAGAAAGTTCTAAACTGCATACCTTCTCCCTGGCTGTAGCACCTCTCCAACTTCAAGTAACTGATTGTTTTTTGGACTTGTTCTTGGCTCTTCCCACTCTGTAGATTCCAGTCTTGATGAACCTCCTTCTTCCAGTGTACCACCCCCTATCATCACTAGGTGGTACCATACACCCATTGATTCTGACTGTAAAGTTTAAACAAAAAAGACCTGCAGTAAATCCTCTAACCAACCTCATGACTTACATATTATATTTATTACTTCTCTCTGCCATACACTATAGATTCTTTGGACTTTTCCACATCTTTCTATATTTTTCCCTCCAATTATCCCATATGTATACCTTTGCAATTTTTTAAATAAGAAATTTCTAAACTGCATACCTTCTCCCTGGCTGTAGCACCTTTCCAATTTCAGGTCACTGACTGTTTTTTTTCAACTTTTTCTTGGCTCTTCCCACTCTGTAGGTTTGAGTCATGACAAACCTTCTTGTTACAGTGTACCACCTTCCTCTCACCACTAAGTCTCAGAATACACTCATTTATTGTGACTGCAAAGTTTAAAATAAAAAAGACCTGCAGTAAATCCTGTACCCACCCTCATACCTTACATACTGTATTTATAATTCTCTCTGCCCTACACTACATATTAGGTGGACTTTTCCACCACTTTCTCATTTTTTTCCCTCCAATAATGCCATATGTATATCTTTGCAATTTTTGAAATAAGAATGCTCTAAACTGCATACCTTCTCCCAGGCTGTAGCACCTTTCCAACTTTAGGTTATTTATTGTTTTTCTGGACTTTTTCTTTCCTCTTTCCACTCTGTAGATTCCATTCTTGATGAACCTCCTCCTTCCAGTATACCACCCTCCTTTCACCACGAGGTGGTAGCATACACCCATTGATTTTGACTGTAAAGTTTAAACAAAAAAGACCTGCAGTAAATCCTCTAACCAGCATCATGCCTTACGTACTGTATTTATAATTCTCTCTGTCCTACACTACATATTCTGTGGACTTTTCCACATCTTTCTCATTTTTCCCTCAAATAATCCCATATGCATACCTTTGCAATTTTTGCAATAAGAAATTTCTAAACTGCGTACCTTCTCCCAGGCTGTAGCACCTTTCCAACTTCAGGTTATTTATTGTTTTTCTGGACTTTTTCTTGGCTCTTCCCACTCTGTATAATTCCAGTGTTGACGGACCTCCTTCTTCCAGTACATCACCCTCCTCTCTCCACTAGATGGCAGTATACACTCACTGATTCTGACTGTAAACTTTAAACAAAAAAGACTTGCAGTAAATCCTCTAACCAGCCTCATGCCTTATGTATTTTATTTACTTCTTTCTGCCCTACAATACAAATTCTGTGGACTTTTTCACCTCTTTATCATTTTTCCCTCCAATAATCCCATATGTATACATTTGCAATTTATAAAATAAGAAACTTCTAAACAGCATATCTTCTCCCTGGCTGTAGCACCTTTCCAATTTTGGGTCACTGATTTTTTTTCTGGACCTTTCCTTGGCTCTTCCAGCTCTGTAGATTTGACTATCGACGAACCTTCTTCTTCCAGTGTACCATCCTCCTCTAGCCACTAGGTGACAGCATACTTCTATTGATTGTGATTGCAAAGTTTAAAACAAAAAGGACCTGCAGTAAATTCTCTAACCAGCCTCAAGCCTTACATATTGTATTTATAATTCTCTCTGACCTACACTATAGATTCTATAGACTTTTCCACCTCTTTCTCATATTTTCCCACCAATAATCCCATATCTATAGTTTTGAAATTTTGTAAATAAAAAAGTTCTAAACTGCATACCTTCTCCCTGGCTGTAGCACCTTTCCATCTTCAGGTTATTTAATTTTTTTCTGGACTTTTTCTTGCCTCTTCCCGATCTGTAGATTTGAGTCTCAGCGAACCTTCTTCTTCCAGTGTACCACCTTTCTCTCACCATTAGGTGGCAGCTTATACCCATTGATTGTGACTGTAAAGTTTAAAATAAAGATTTGCAGTAAAGCCTCTAACCAGCATCATGCCTTACGTATTTTAGTTATAATTCTTTCAGCCCGACAATACAGATTCTTTAGACTTTTCCACCACTTTCTAATATTTTTCTTTCCAATAATCCCATATGTATACCTTTGCAATTTTTGAAATAAGAAAGTTCTATACTGCATACCTTCTTGCTACCTGTAGCACCTTTCCATCTTCAGATCACTGATTGTTTTCCTGGACTTTTGCTTGGCTTTTTCCGCTTTGTAGATTTGAGTCTTGATGAACCTTCTTCTTCCAGTTTAACACCCTCCTCTTGACACTAGCTTTCAGCATACCATCCCCGATTGTGACTGTAAAGTTAAAACAAAAAAAAAACCTGCAGTAAATCTTCTAACTAGCCTCATGCCTTGCGTATTGTATTTATAATACTCTCTGCCCCACACTACAGATTTGGTGGACTTTTCCACCTCTTTCTCATTTTTTCCCTCAATAATCCCATATGTATAACTTTTCAGTTTTTGAAATAAGAAAGATCTAAACTGTATACCTTCTCCCTGGCTGTAGCACCTTTCCAACTTCAGGTCACATATTGTTTTTCCAGACTTTGTCTTGGCTCTTCCCACTCTGTCAGTTCAAGTCTCGATGAAGCTTCTTTTTCCAGTGTATCACCCTCATCTCACCACTAGGTGGCAGCAGACATCAATTGATTGTGTATCTAAAGTTTAAAACAAAAAAGACCTGCAAGTAAATCCTATAACCAGTCTCATGCCTTATGTATTATATTTATTACTTCTCTCTACCCTACACTAAAAATTTTGCAGACTTTTCCACCACATTTTCATTTTTTCCTTCCAATAATCCCTGATGTATACCTTTGCAATTTTTCAAATAAGAAAGTTCTAAACTGGATATAATTTCTCTGACTGTAGCCCCTCTCCAACATCACTGATTGTGTTTTTGGACTTTTTCTTGACTCTTCCCACTCTGTAGATTCCAGTCTTGAAGAACCTCCTTCTTCCAGTGTACGACCCTCCTCTCACCATTAGGTGTCACTTACACCCATTGATTCTGACTGTAAAGTTTAAACAAAAAAGACCTGCAGTAAATCCTCTAACCAGCCTCATGTCTTACATATTGTATTTATTACTTCTCTCTGCCCTATACTACAGATTCTGTGGACTTTTCCACCACTTTATCATTTTTCCATCCAATAATCCCAGAGGTATACCTTTGTAATTTTTCAAATAAGAAAGTTCTAAACTGTATGCCTTCTCCCTGGCTGTAGCACCTCCCCAATTTCAAGCCACTAATTGTTTTTCTGGACATTTTCTTGGCTCTAAACACTCTGTATATTTGAGTCTCGACAAACCCTTCTTCTTTCAGTGTACCACATTCCTGTCACCACTAGGTGGCACCATACACCCATTGATTGTGACTGTAAAGTTTAAAAAAAAAAGACCTGAAATAAATCCTTTAACCAGCCTCATGCCTTACATATTGTACTTATTACTTCTGTCTGCCCTACTCTACAGATTCTGTGGACTTTTCAACCTCTTTCTCATTTTTTCTCTCCAATAATCCCATATGTATACCTTTGCAATTTTTGAATTAAGAATGTTCTAAACTGCATACCTTCTCCCAAGCTGTAGCTCCGTTCCAACTTCAGGTTATTTATTGTTTTCTGGACTTTTGCTTGCCTTTTCCTGCTCTGTAGATTGCATTCTTGATGATCTCCTTCTTCCTGTGTAACGTGCTCCTCTCCCCACTAGTTGTCAGCATACACCCATTGATTATGACTGAAAAGTTTAAACAAAAAAGACCTGCAGTAAATCCTCTAACCAGCCTCATGCCTTACGTATTATAATTATTAATTCTCTCTGCCATACACTACAGATTCTGTGTACTTTTCCACATCTTTCTCATTTTTTCCTCAAATTATCCCATATGTATACCTTTGCAATTTTTTAAATAAGAAATTTCTAAACTGCATACCTTCTCCCTGGCTTTAGCACCTTTCCAACCTCAGGTCACTGACTGTTTTTTTGGACTTTTTCTTGGCTCTTCCTGGTCTGTAGATTTGATTCATGACAAACCTTATTCTTTCAGTGTACCACCCTCCTCTCGCCACTAGGTAGCAGTATACACCCATTGATTGTGACTGCAAAGTTTAAAACAAAAAAGACCTGCAGTAAATTCTCTATCCAGCCTCATGCCTTACGTATTGTATTTATAATTATCTCAAACCTACACTACAGATACTTTTCCACCTCTTTCTCATTTTTTCCCTCCAATAATCCCATATCTATACTTTTGCAGTTTTTGAAATAAGAAAGTTCTAAACTGAATACCCTCTCCCCAGCTGTAGCACATTTCCAACTTTAGGTCACTGATTGCTTTTCTGGTCTTTTTCTTGGCTCTTCCAGCTCTGTAGATTCTACTCTCAATCAACCTTCTTATTCCAGTGTACCACCCTCTTCTAGCCACTAGGTGGCAGCATACTTCTATTGATTGTGACAGCAAAGTTTAAAATAGAAAAGACCGGCAGTAAATTCTCTAACCAGCCTCAGGCCTTACGTATTGTATTTATAATTCTCTCTGACCTACACTACAGATTCTGTAGACTTTTCCACCTCTTTCTCATATTTTCCCACCAATAATCCCATATCTATATTTTTGCAATTTTTAAATTAGAAAGTTCTAAACTGCATACCTTCTCTTTGGCTGTCGCACCTTTCCAACTTCAGGTTATTTATTGTTTTTCTGGACTTTTTCTCACCTCTTCCCTATCTGAAGATTTGAGTTTCAGCGAACCTTCTTCTTCCAGTGTACTACCCTCCTCTCACCACTAGGTGGCAGCATACACCCATTGATTGTGACTGTAAAGTTTAGAACAAAAAAGATTTGCAGTAAATCCTCTAACCAGCATCATGCCTTACGTATTGTATTTATAATTCTCTCAGCCTGACAATACAGATTGTTTGGAGTTTTCCACCAGTTTCTAATATTTTTCCCTCCAATAATCCCATATGTATACCTTTGCAATTTTTGAAATAAGAAAGTTCTATACTGCATACCTTCTCGGTAGCTGTAGCACCTTTCCATCTTCAGATCTCTGATTGTTTTCTTGGACTTTTTCTTGGCTCTTCCAGCTTTGTAGATTTGAGTCTTGATGAACCTTCTTTTTCCAGCTTACCACCCTCCTCTCACCACTAGGTGGCAGCATGTACCCGCTGATTGTGACTGTAAAGTTTAAGACAAAGAAGACCTGCAGTAAATCCTCTAACCAGCCTCATGCCTTGCGTATTGTTTTTTATAATTCTCTCTGCCTTACACTACAGATTCTGCGGTCTTTTCCACCTCTTTCTCATTTTTTTCTCTTACCTTACCCTCACCTGTAGATATAAACTTTTGGAGAATGACCTCTACAAATTAAAACACTTCCAGTGGCAGAGGCTACATATGGAAGCTTGTTTGCAACATTGCGTGATTCCCTAGAGGACTGAGGGTCATGCTTATGTCTTCCTATGGGGACAGCTATAGTGAACTACTAACTAAATGGCAACGTTTGAACCTGGAACACAGTTATGTCTACATTCGCCTCTTAACAGAGTTTTTTACACCTACTGAGAGTGAGCTACTTACAGCAATAGAAGAGTGGAAGCAACGTTTGCTAAATCGTTGTGATCGTGAAGTATGTCTATCTGCTATTGATGAGGTAGTAGATAATGTGTCTGCTTATGAGATGCATCTTAAGATGCAAAAAATTAAGTAACTGAATCGGGACATCTCAGACTTTACAGATGGTCATGTGTTTATGTGGCCTAGACAGAATGCCACTAATGTACCAGCCTTTAATGCAACATCTCAGCCAGGTAGAAAAGCATCAACTGATGTAACAACAGACTGTTCAGCCACACATTCCGGGTCGGCAGTTGCTAGTAGTAAAACTGCATCTGCTTCTAATCAAGGAACGACAAGAATGGAGTCACAGCCAGAAGGGATTTGTAAACAGCTCTCTTTACCTGATGTAAGGAGGAAGAATGCTTCTACAACACTGGTTTTTGGGGAACTACAGTTACTGCTTCCTGTGAAGCGGTTGAGAACAGGAGAATGAAAACGTGATGTATTGCCGAACAGAGGGAGGAAGAGGGGACGCCAGCAACTGGAGAATACGCATACTCAGAAACAATTTTGGAAAAGGATGACAAGTCCTTCATTCCAAATCTTTCAAACAATATACTGTGTGAAACTGAGTTAACATTATTACAATGTGGCCTTAATTTTATACCGGACGAGAAGTCTGAAGTATCCGATGTTTTGGTTAATTTAACACTCTTTGCCAGGAATGTAGCACTTAAGATGTATTTCTGTTATAGTGCTTCTGAACTTTCTATGTCATTACCTTTCAAAAAGCAAAGTGTTTTTCAAACTCTGCTTAATGGAGTTCTTGAAGTTTTTATTAATAAGTGTGAGTAGGATTTATTTAAATTGTTTAGCAACAAGGATGTTGTAGATTTGACTAGTAACAGGACACGTGTTTTACAATTTGAGCAAGTCAAAATGGAGAGCTTCGAAAACTTTACAAGATGATGCCAATACTACCATTAAAATGGCAGACAAGGGGGAGCGATTGTTATTTTAGATTGAGCATTCTATGTTAACTCATAGATGGAAATGTTATCTGATGACAATGTCTGAAAAGGTTGAACAAGATTTCATTTGGGACTTGCAATCTACAATATTTTTTACTGTACATGACTGTGTACAGAATTTTCTTATTACTGATAGCCTGTCACAATATCTTAGTGTGGAACATTCAATTGTTCCAGTTTTTCAAGGACTCCCTAAAATCCATAAAGACATGGCAAAACCTCCTTTTAGACCTATAGTGTCAGGAAGGAAATGGTTGACTGAACCATTTTCTATATATGCCAATAAACAACTTTGACCAGTACTTTTGAAAGCTAAAACTGTGCTGAATGACACAAGGCAATTGTTAAAGGAATAGTATGCTTTCATACATGATAATAGAGAGGTTGCCTCTCAATGTCTGCTAGTGACCTTAGCTGTTGAATCCCTGTTTACCTGCATTCCTAATACTGATGGCATCATTATAGTTAAACAATACTTGTTAAAACACAGTGGTTATGATTTGAAACACATTGATCTTTTGTGTTTGTTTTTGGCAGTTATTCTTGAAAATAATGTGTTTATGTTCCAGAATACATATTATTTACAGAAAAAAGGCATAGTTATGGGCACGTCATGTTCTAATAGCTACGCCAATATGGTATTGGCTCATTGGGAAGAACACTATGTTTTTGGTACTCATTACAATACTTCAGTTATATTGTACAGAAGGTTTGTTGATGAAGTCATACTTTTTTGGAAGGGTGACAACCAACAGTTGAATGAGTTCTTGGATTATTTGAATAGTACCACCTCCTTTCTAAGGTTCACTTCTTCTGTATCCTTGGAAGAAGTAGTTTTCTTGGATGTTAAGATTAATAAGGAAGCCACAGTTAATTTTACAACTAGGTTATTTAGAAAATCTTATAGACAGAACACATTATTACGGTGTAAAAGAATGCATCTGACACATGTGCAGGAATGTTTTGAAGGGACAAGAGATGAGGATGTCAAGATTGAATAATATTGAAGAAGGTTTTCTAGCAGATTTGGGTACACTTTTGAATGAGTTCCTGACCAATAAGTA
>NW_025055343.1:0-8130 GCF_019279795.1 Protopterus annectens
ATTTTTCTTTGCAGGACTTGAATATAATGTATAACTGGACTATGTGTGATTTTGGTGCGGCTGTGATGATAACTTAGTAAATGACTCTTGTTAATAGTAAATGCTAATGAAAAGCAGATCATGAAAGAAGGACAGGTTTATTATACAAAACATGACCATTATTGTGGGATTAACTCTGAAATGATGACATATTTCCAGTGTAAATTTGACTGATGAAATAACACATTTGAATGTTATTGGTCTACTACATGTGCTCGAGACACATGTCCTCGATGCCACTTGCTCGTTTCGGCAAGTGCTCGAACTCACAGTAACCTGTCCACTGTAACAGTTACTCTCCCTACCAGAAACCTTATTCTAATCCTAAAAACTCCCACCCAGTGCCTAACCCTGAAGTCCCACATCCTTCCCTAAACCTAAAATCCTCTTCCCCTCCCTAACAATAAAGTCCCAATCACTCCTTAAACCTAAAGTCCCCTTCCCTATCCCATTCTTGATTGCTGCTTAAACCAAAACCTATGAACCTATGAACTTATATACCCCTCCCAAAACCTAACAGAATCCTCCTCACTGCCATTTCCCACTTACCTGTTCTGCAGTGAGCATTTGTTTCCATCCGTCTCTAAGGATACAGTAGGTGGTGCTGCAGCTGTGTGGCTGAACTCACTTCTGAGTTTGAGTGCAAGCAGCTCTTCAGTCTTGGTAACAGCCGTTCAAGTCCCTGGCTGCAGGTTACTGGAATTTGAGCAGCTGGCACTCAAGCAGCTGTAGAGCACCCTAATATTAACAATATTAAAAATTAGACTTTATTTTGGTAAAATAATTTTCTAAAAATGCATTATAACCTGAGTATACTTTTAATGCTTAGGTTCATAGATTCATAGGTTGGTACTAGGCTATCGGCCCTAGGGCCTATACAAGCCAAGCCATAGAAATTCCCTGGATATTTCTTCCCACAATATTTACTTCCCTGAACCTCTGTCTAGCAGGGTGACTGATATGATCCCCGGGGTGAATTTCCTATCTCCCATCCAATCGTCAAGGTTCCTTTTGAAGAAGGCCAAGGAGGCACTCTGCTTGACTTGTATGGGCAGTCTATTCCAGAGTATGGGGAGTCTCTGGGTCAGGAACCTATCCCTCCAGCATGTTTTCTTCATTGTGATGACAAGGTTTAGATCCCTGGAGTGTGTGACTCTGAGGGATTGGGATTTCTTTAAGTGGAGCATGTCCAACAGCTCAGGGTTTGACATGGCCTTGTATGTTAAGCAGAGATTGCCTCTGAGTAAACGATATGCCATAGAGTATAGCTGGAGTTTTTTAGACGGTCAGCATAGGGCATTTGCTTTAGGCCTGTGATTCTTTTAGTGAGGTATTTCTGCGGCTTTTCCAGCTGTTGCAGATGTCTTGTGAGGTACATACCAAATGGGGTGTTGTACTCTATAATGGGTCTAATGAGGGATGAGTACAGTGCGACAATGGCCTCCTTTTTTCTGGATGAAAAGCCCTTAGTGATGAGGTGTGCCACATAGAAGGATTTCCTGACTATTGTGGTGATGTGGTTATCGAAGGTGAGACCACTGTCCACCTGTGTCCCTAAGTCTCTTATCACACTTTCGGTGTTTAGTGTACTGCCACCTATGTGGTAATTCATGGGTGCATGTTTTTTCCCAAAGGGGATAACTGTACATTTCTCGGCATTAAGCTTGAGCCCATGGCTCTGGCACCAAGCATCTGTTTCTGTAAGGCCCTTTTGTAGAATATCCACATCATTTGGGGATTCAATAATGGCTCCCAGTTTGCAGTCATCTGCAAACTTTGTTAGCCGGAGTCCCTTAGTGTTGGCCTGTACTTCAGAGAAGTACATGCCAAACAAGAGGGGTCCCAGGACTGAACCCAGAGGTACTCCACTTGTCTGGAGCTGGATTTGGAGTCGGCTACTTTTACAGTCTGGGTTCTGTCAGTAAGCCAGCTGGCAACCCATCGAGTGACATAGGGATTTATGCCCAGCTTAGTAAGTTTATCTATGATTCCAGAGTGGGGGATAGTGTTGAAGGCCTTGGCGTGGTCCAGATAGGCTGTGTGGATTGCCTTACCCTTGTCCACAGCTCTGGAGACTGATTCGAAGAAGTCAATCAGGTTCAGGAGACAAGATTGGTCCTTCACGAACCCAAACTGCATGAGGTCCAGTGTTTGAAGGTTACCAATGTCTTTGGTTATAAGTTCCATGATAACGTGTTCCATGCCCTTGCAGATCAGGGTCAACAGACTGATGGGATGGTAGTTCCTGGGATCCAAGGTGGATCCCCCCTTGTGGAGTGGGATAACTGTAGCTGTGCGTCTCTCAGTGGGCACGAAGCCAGAGGTGAGGCTATGATTAAACATGACATTTTGTAGTTCATGTAGTACACAGCCCAGGATGTCATCTGGTCCCATGGATGCTGTATTCTTAGCTTTGGAGAGTGCTATTTCTACCTGTGTGGCCGTGATTACCGGAATTTGGCAATCTTTTGGTATTGAGATGGGCCCTTTAGGGGGTGAGAGGGGGGTGAAGTTGGCACTAAATCGATCTGCCAGGATATTGGTAATATCCTTGGGATCGGTATATTTAATAATATTCTGTTATAGCTCAGAGCAGATATGAGCATTGCCATTTAGATTCTTGACATAACTAGAATGCCTTGTGGTTGTCTTTGGAATCTTTGGCAATTTTATTTTCATAACTAGCTTTGGAGGATTTTATGAGGGATCTCAGCTTCATACTGAGGCTTGTAAGGGAGTTTTTTTCATCCTGGGGTTTTCCTCTTTTCTTCAACAGTTTCTTCCTTCTGTTGTATAGTTTGTTTATGGCAGGGGACCACCAGATTGGCTTCCTTTTCTTGGAGGAGAGCATCTTGGTTCTATTTGGGATGCCACAATTCATCATTAGTGTAGGATTCAGCAGTAGACGGGACTTTACTAAAGAGAGACCTCACCTTGAATGTTGGACATCCCCATGAATTTTAAGTGTTGAATACAGGAGAAAGCACACATCATTTTGTTAATAAAGTTGTTTATGTTCTTCATACTGATAACTGCTGCAGTAACCTAAGCTATATGGGTTATATCTTGCATAGGCTATAACATCCAGACAGCTTCTAAAGTTTCAAGGCACCTTTCTAATGCCTAAACCAGTAATCATCTCAAAGTAATCTGACTAAAAGTCAGGTTTCAGCACCAAGGGTTTCAGAGCTTTTCTGCCGCCAAAGACAGTGCTCCTTTGTGAGCTCTCAAGGATCAGTAGTTGGCTTGTACTGTTCCATTGCTCTGCAGATAAGTTCCTTTGGAGAAAAAACTTAGTGTATATAGTTTTTAATGTTCAAACTTACTTTTCTGTATAGGAAAGTATATTTTAAACTAGGAATCTTTGTTTTTATTGTCCCACAACTTTATTGTACTTTTAAACAGCAGCACACTTTGTTTCTTATAGTTTAAAAGTTATAAATTAAGCATTCTAAAACAGTTTTTTCCTCTGGGGCAGTTGTATTTAAATTACTTTTTGGGGCTTGTAAAATGTATTACAGTACTTTTTCCAATGTTTTCTCTGGAAAAATGACTTTCTAATACTTTGTTACCGTCTTGTGCTACTTAGTTTCCTCAGGAAAGAAGCACCATTTTCAGATTGATCAAGGAACATACTATTGATCCATGGTACGTTCTTCTTCAAAGGAAAGCCCCAAACCAGAACCTCTGCAAGGATGGCAGATGCATAGGCTCAAACAGCAAAGTCAAAAACAACAAAAACAGCCAGCACTCAACTGGAGCAAATATCTAATTTTAATGTACAAAAATGGACCGGTTTCAGCCCACAAGCCTTTTTCAATGTAAAATACATCAGTACATTCCCCTTCTTATATACCATCACATATTGAGATAATTATATCTCATTAAACAATTATTACAAATGTTCATTAAGATCAGTTGGAAACAATCCCCCCAATTTTACTATCCAGGACTTCTCTTTTTTATTTAAAATATTACGGCAGCCACTTTTCATTGATCTATGTCCCAACACCCTATCAATAATAATAAATTTAGACATCATTGTTTTGTGTATAATGGTATGTTTATACAAGGCATTAGCCAGATATTTATTTGTAATGCTACTCATATGTTCTGAAATACGCAATTTTAATGGTCGAGAAGTTTGCCCTATGTAAAAGGCTGTGCAAGAACAGATAGCCAGATAAATAGCCCAATCACTATTACAATTACCAAACATTCTGACAGAAAAAACCCTAGAAGTGTTTGCGCTTGAAAATTCCTTGGTGGAACATATAAATTTACAAAAAGAAAAGTGGCCACAAGGATAACAACTCACCACTTGTGTACCATCTATGGTAGTTTGCATAGAATTTATCAAGGGTGAAAAATGTTTATAATGGCTAAAATAGCTACTCTGGCCTAACCACTCGCCTAACCTGTCATCTGTTAATAGAATGTCCCAATGTTGTTGTATCATATCTAAAAATCTATGAGTGTTTCTACCATACGTGGTAGTGAATCTGACTTTGTTGCCAGAGCAAGAGCCCCTCTCTTTATATTTCAGAAGCTCCCTTCTAGAATACGATTGTACTTCCATACTTGTCTGCCTAACCTGTGCTAACGAATACCCACGTTCAACAAAACAACCTATAAGGTCATTATCAAAATGTATATATTCTTCAGTATTGGAACAAATCCTATGTGTTCTTATAAACTGTGATTTAGGTATATTCGCTGTTATATGTTTAGGATGACAACTGGATGTGTGCAGTAAAGTATTGGAATGATGAGATTTTATGTATAATGTACTAGACAAGGTGCCATCCGATTGTTTAGACACTTTGACATCTAAAAAAGAAATGGCTGTATTATCATAGTTTACTTTAAATCTAATACCCCATTTATTTTCATTCAAATATTGAATGAATTCCTGTAAATATACCACATCTGACTTCCACACCATCCAGCAGTCATCCAAAAACCTATGCCAGATATTGATCTCATCAAGAAAAATATTATGATTTATAATTCTAACCACAAAAACAAAAAAAAATAAGTTAAGTAAACCGCCTTTGCCATCACAGCAGACTAGCAGTTTGCCTGAGCTGCAGGTGGGTGACTCTTGACTCTACTCTGGCCTAAGTTCCTCAGACCACTTTTCTTTCTCCCTTCTGGTATTTCTCTCAAGATCCTTCTGGTGTTGTACATACAGCCACTGTGGACCATGATCTCCATTTCACCAATGTGGGCATCTCACCTTCTTTTAATAATATACTCTACAAACCCCACCAGCTGCTGATGGGTGGCAATGGTGTCACCTCCATTCTCACTGCTATTGGTAGGCACAACTGTACCAGCCTCTGATGCACAGCTACCTGGAGCAGGTACAGTGAGAGATAATGAGGCAACTTTGTCAGTCTGGGACCCAGATATGCTGGGTGCTTCCACTAGTGGTGGTGGAGCTGCTGCTGCTGCCACCTGTGGGGGACTGACTGGTCTTGTTGGTGGGATGGGCACAGGTTACTGTGCAGCTCCATATAATAGTAACATAAATAGAAACAAAATAATTGTATGTAAAAGGGATGATAGCAACAGATAGATGATGATGGGGAAGAGAAATACAAACACAATGTGAAATTGAATTTCTGTCTTCATAATGATACAGTTATATAAAAAAAAATCACTAAGAAAGCACAAAACACTAAAAACTCATAATATCATATCACAAAATATTGAATAATTCTATCCAGTCAAAAATACTCCTCATCATACACACCAGTTACAAAATTAAGTGTCATCTTGGTAGTGGTGCAGTTAGGGAAAGGGTAATGTAATGTGTAGTGTAGGGTTAGGGTTAACCCACATGAGTAAGCTGGGTAGTGAGACTTTGCATACCCTGCACCACATTACTCATGTGTGCTAACTCTATCCCTGCCCTTAACCCTAGACCTGCTGACTAACTTCATTCTCCTATAAGTGAAGGCGGTCAGGATTGCAGAAGCTCACATCACAGTAATGATGACAGCACTGTTCCCCTGTGTGTGTGAACATCACAATGATGGTGACAGCACTGTTCCCCTGTGTCTGTGTGAACATCACAGTGATGGTGACAGCACTTTTGTCCTGTGTGTGTGATGCCAGTGGCATGGATGGCAGCCTGGGCTAAACTAGTCCACATGTCATCCTCATACTAAGGCCCAGTACAGCCCTCCTGCAACAGCTTCTGACTATACTTCTTAAGGACAATGTCCAGAAAAATCTTGGCCTCCTCCTTACACCACCTGTAATTATATTATTAAAATGTGTCTGCAGTGGTACAGAATAAGGGTAAGATTGTAACATATATAGACTAGCCATAAGTACCATAATCAAGTAATTAAGAAATACAAGTCAGTTTAAGAAACCTGAAATTATCAGGTATTTACCATCTTGAATGTAATATGCTGCAGTGGTACAGCGGTAGCATTGTTGCCTCACAGCAAGAGGTTCTCCTGTTCGATTCTCAGCTGGAGTGCCTTCTGTGTGATGTCTGCATGTTCCCCCCACGGTCGAATGGTCTACAAAGACATGTGTGAATGGGCGTGCCTTCGCTGAAGGTTGGGCATCGGGCTGGCAACTCGGCACCATAAAAATCAACTGCCAATCATTAGCGGACCGGAGTTCTGCTGTGGTGACCCCTAACTGGGAAAAGCTGAAAAGACAAACAAACAAACCAGCTTGAATGTATATTAATGGGTCAACATGTAAAAGTCTGAACCTTCAAATCTCAGGTCATATCATCTATGATGTGAGTGTAAACCTTTAAAGTGTGTTACACCTGGCATTTAATCTTTCCTGACTTACAGTGACATCACAGGTGATAGTTTTGGTGAAATTTGCATAGCTTTGCCCTATATGAGGTAATGAAGGACTCTGTCCTCTATAGAAAACTGTGGAGTTTTTGTATGTTTAATGGGAAGACTGTCTTGTAGATCCCCAACCACTATATTTAATGTGAAAATTGTTTTTGTTTCCTACAATCTCTAAAAAGCTTGACTCATTAAACTGTTTTTGGTCAGCAATCATTTGACCATCCTGATATTACCTGAAATAGTATTCTGATCCTTTCTGAGCAAAGCCCTTGACACTGTTGACCTTACTGCTGTCTTGGTACCACCTCAGATACTTGAAAATTCTAGGCCTTGTGTTACGCATGGCCTTATAAGGATGCAGCATATGTGCACTGCCATCTTGAGCTTTCACCACTACATGCCACGCCTAGATAAACTTCACACTGTACAGCTGGAAAACACAGTTATGAACACCAGCTTCCCAGAATTCCTTCTTTTGTCCTCATCTCTGTGCATTGCAGTGTTATCTTACCAATGTGCTCAGTGATTCCACAAGGGGTTAATAATACCTTTTCAGTACCCATTTCTTCTTCCAGAGTACTATGCTTCACCATTCAGACCAATTTGACAAGCCAGTGTCACAGTTACCAAACAATGGTAAAATAAGCAAAAATTATATTTGCTTGTGGTAGCTATGGCAAAAACAGTTTCACTTCAAAGAACAGATGGCAACAGTTAATATTTTACCACTTCTGTGCAATTATCCTTATATGCTTCAGTAATTAGCTGGTCACAGTTTTTGCAGTTGAATAATCTTCTTCTAGCTTTTCCCGGTTAGGGGTTGCCACAGTGGATCACCTGTCTGCTCATGATTGGCAGTAGAGTTTTTTTTACGGTGTCAAGTTGCCAGCCCAGAGCCCAACCTTCCACGGAAGACACACACACACACACTCACACCTAGGGCCAATTTAGAGTGTCCAATCCACCTACAGCATGTCTTTGGGAGGAAACCAGAGCACCCGGAGGAAACCCACGTGACCACAGGGAGGATATGCAGATTCTGCACAGAAGGCACCCCAGCCGAGGATCGAACCAGAGAACCTCTGGCTGTGAGGCAACAACGCTAACTGCCACACCACCATGGCAGTTGAACAATAAAGTACTTAAAATAATACAAAGCACATTGATAAATAAGCAGAAGGTATGCGCCCTAATAGAGAGAAAATTTAAATTTAATCAGTGAGCATAAAGTTCTATATATAAAAACAAATGTCAGCTA
>NW_025055344.1:0-8368 GCF_019279795.1 Protopterus annectens
AATACGCCTTATCTATTTTGTCTTAAGTCATTGAATCGGACTACGAATTGGGACGGGACCATGCTAAATAAGATTTTTTTAAGTATTGGAAGGACTAGAAAACCGGTTATTGCGTCAGGTCATTTTAAATAAGACCTTAATAAAAAATTTTAAGACAGATCTGATTATAAGGAAGGACTGAAATAATTTTGATATATATTAAAATGGGATCAGGATGTTGTAAATGTCATAGAAGACTTAAATAAGATGAAAATACATGAAAAACTAGGTAACAAAATGTGCAATTTCTTAAAGATGGAAAGTCAAATATGGCTTTAATGGAACATTAGACAAAACGTCATGTTTAACATTAGTGAGAAATATAAAAATAGATGCAGGGACTAGGACTAAAAACAAAGACAATTGGGGTTTCCCCAAGCACAAAGATGGCTGGAGGAGGCCAATAAGATATTTATGAAAAATAAGCAATAAAGGATAAGGAGGACAAAATAAAAGACAAAAGAATGTGAGAAGAAGCAAATGATAAAAGGTGACTCTTTTGTGGACAAGGAAGATGAACATACGGTATGTGCAGTGACACGAGGGCCCACAGCTCCACCATATGGGACAGTGGAAATGAATTAAGGGACAGACCCCTCAGTATGAGGCCAGTAGACCGGACCCAATTCCCCAAAGCAGGGGTCAAGCCAGGGACAACAGGCAGGACAATTGTATCCACCTATTCCACTATCTTGGCATACACTTGAACCTCCGTTGGTCCCAAAATTAGTATTACAGAAGGTTGATTCTCCTAAACAATTATGGTCAGGTCCAGTGGGACTGGGACAATGGGCATTAAAAAAGGAGGGAGACCCTGCAGAAAATTTTCCTGTTATACAAGTTGCAAATCCTCAGGCAGGGAGTGACGGACAAGATCCCACTATTTTGGTATTCCGTCCATGGGCAAAAGAAGACATAAAACGAGCAACAGAGGGAATACCTCATCCCAAGGTCAATTTCCGGAAATTTTCCGACGACCTGGTTGGGATGAGGTTAAATTACCACCTAAATGGGTTAGAAATTGAGCAAGTTATACGACATATTTTAGGACCAGATTGGCATTTAATATGTGGAGATTGGTCGTCCAGGTCGGACACTGGAGCCATCCTGGAATATAATTCAGGCACCTTAGACACAAGGGTCACCGATATTCTAAACAAAATATCGGATAAGTGGCATCCACGGGCGGATTGGACACGTATAAATCAATGTACTCAAGCTGATGATGAAAAGGTTGACCATTACGTTGTCAGATTAACTGAAACATTTAGCAATCACTGTGGCATGAACATACCAGAAGACCAAAAAAACGATAGTTCTTACGAGCAACAACTTAAAAATTCCTTTTTAAAAGGTTGCCGAGGCCCTATAAGTAGTTTTATAACCAAACATATGATAGATCACTGTACATGTCGTTTGCAGCCCTTACTAGAATATGCTAGACATGCTGAACGTCACCTGGAACAAAGAAGGAAAAAGAAGGGACAGGTATTTGCTATTGGGGATAACGGAGGAATATTTTTACTACAAAACCAAAGGGGAAGAGGGAGAGGCAAACAGAGGGGACGTGGGGGACGCGGAGGAAGTAGAGACTCTGAAAATAGACAGGGGGGACACTCAGAAGATTTTGAAGGTAGGGCAAAGAGGGGCAAATGTTTTAGATGTGGAAAGAAAGGACATTTTTCTGCAGATTGTAGGTATCGACAACAATCTCAGGAGGAAGGTAAGCAAAATTCTGCATGACTATATGATAGCGAAAACTGTTGTGGTCATTGCGGTCTGTGGGTTGGGAAAGGACAAGAAAATGAGGAAAATAATGAAAAGAAAGACATTTATTGTGATAATTGTCAGAAGAAAATTGACCCTTGCCAATGCATAAGGGAAAAAAACGAGAAGGGGGAAGGTGATGGTGCAAATTGGAATATTGAGGCAGAACACTGTGAGGTCATTAATTTGACAGCCCTGGAGACCACCATGCAGTTAAATAAAAAGCCTGTGATACAACTAATGGTAAAGGGCCGGCAGGTAAAATTCTTATGTGACTCAGGGGCCTCACGGACCCAGTTAAGACCAACGGACCTGCCTCCTAACTGTGAGACAGAAGAGTTTGTTTTTGTCAAAGCAGCAAATGGGCGTGTGTATAAGGAACCCCTATCCTGTCCACTTTTGTTCACTGATCCACTGACAGATCAGGCAGTTTGGTACAGGGTAATTATTTCAAAAGTATGCCCGGTTAATTTGTTGGGCAGGGACTTAATGCATACCTTTGGGATAGCGGCAGTACCCACTACACGGGGAATTGAAGCCAAAAGAATGGTGGTCACCCAAAAAATGATGGTCCAGGGGACACGGGAATTACACTACTGGTACAGTCAAGACCTAATAGCCACCGGATCGGGAACTATTACCCAGGATCTGGTTAATTTGGCCCTAAGTAAATACAGGGACCGACATCCTATGGTGGCAGGGCAACTACATTGCACCATGTATTACCGGGAAATGGCAGGGCCTAATAGAGAATTTGAAAAACAGTTCCTAAGACATAAGGTGACTAAGATAGTGCTGAACAATCTTTTCTGGGACATGCAGGGCAATGCTGTGGCAACCTGTACTTTGACCAAGGAAATGGAAAAATTGTTCCGATCCCACTATGAACCACGTCTCAATTACCAAGATGGAGGGCACTAAATGGGTAGACTTAGGAAAAAAGGTCACCGATTGGAATAAGATGTCAGAAAGACAATTGAGAGAGCACCAGGTTCAAGTTCAGAGGCTAAACTGGGTAACACAGGCTAAACCGACAGTTCACATGAGAGAATGCAATTCTCCCCCCAGCTGAACTTTCCTCCTCACCCAGGAGGAAGAACAAGTTTTAAAGGATATTCCGCAATATCTATGGTCACTCAATAAGGGGGATGTGGGCTTAATGAAAACGGCAGGAAAGGTACATATAACACCAAAATCAGGGTTTAGGCCACGCAAACACCAATATCCACTTAGCAAACAGGCGGAAGAGGGCATAGCTACAGTGTTAAATTCTTTAAGAGAATCCGGAATTTTGATAGAATGCCCCTACTCTCCATGTAACACGCCCCTGTTTCCCGTCAAAAAACCTGACGGAACGTGGCGAATGGTGCAAGACCTACAGGCAGTAAATGCAGCGGTAGTTCCGAGAGCACCAGTGGTACCAGACCCTCACACCCTTTTAAATAACTTACACCCTGAAAATAAGTACTACACCGTCATTGACATTAGCAATGCCTTTTTCTCCATACCTCTGCATGAGGACAGTAGGTTCTGGTTCGCGTTTACGTTATACTTATACCAGACTACCCCAAGGATACTGTGAAAGCCCTACAATATTTGCCCAGGAAATGGCAGCCAATTTAGCTCAGTTCACAGCCAGGGAAGGAAGCCAAATTCTGCTATACGTAGACGATTTCCTCTTGGCTTCTCCCACTTTAGAGGGATGCCAAAAGGACACGGTGGCACTGCTTAAGTTTTTAGCAGATGAAGGTCATAAGGTAAATAAGTCAAAACTGCAATTATGAAAACCACAGGTTAAGTATCTGGGATACTTAATCTCACAGGCAGGCAGGCAGTTAGAACAAATACGGAAAATGGCTATTTTGCAGGTCCCAATGCCTCAGACTAAAAGAGAAATTATGTCATTTCTGGAAATGACAAACTTCTGCATGAGTTGGATCCCTAACTATGCTGAGGAAACAGAGCCCCTAACGGCTCTGATTTACGGGACCCCCATGTCGGCTGGTGACCAGCTGACTTGGACAAATGGGGCCATACAGGCATTTACACGTATCAAACAACTTATAGTGAGCTCATCGGTGCTAGGGCTCCCAAACTACTCTAAACCCTTTTTGCAAATGGTAGACTGCAAGAAAGGCTATATGACATCGGTTCTGCTTCAAACACACGGGCTTAAACAGCGACCTATTGCTTTTTACTCCGCAAAATTGGACTCTGTAGCGAGGGCACTCCCGCACTGTGTACAGGCAGTAGTGGCAGCCGCTATGGCGGTGCAAGCCTCTGCCTCTTTGGTACTATTTCACCCGTTGACACTTCGAGTGCCACATTCAGTGGC
The DNA here is from genome assembly GCF_019279795.1 of Protopterus annectens. NCBI lineage: Eukaryota > Metazoa > Chordata > Ceratodontiformes > Protopteridae > Protopterus > Protopterus annectens. Next base: position 4,142 of record NW_025055344.1, read on the forward strand.
CACGATCTTGTTACAGGACCGAATTACATTTCTGTCGCCAAGTAGGCATCTCTCCTGCATGACAATATTACTGACTCAGCCACATATGACAATTGAACGGTGCACCACACTCAATCCGGCTACCTTGCTACCCACACCAGAGGAAGGGATACCTCATGTTTGCTTGGACGCTATACATGAAAAAATTCTTCCCGTCCGATTTACAAGATGTGCCTCTGGTGAGGCAGATCTGATACTTTTGTAGATGGATCTGCAAAAAAGGACATAAGAAAAACATTGGTAGGGTATGCAGTCACCACAGAAGACACAATTTTAGAAACAGGGTGACTACCTGGGCACTATTCAGCTCAGGCAGCTGAATTGGTAGCACTGACCAGGGCCTGCACACTGGCACAACGAAAGAGAGTTACAATCTATACGGACAGTCAATATGCTTTCTCCACTGTGCATGTCTTTGCACAGCAATGGAAAAATAGGGGAATTATAACGGCGACAGGGAAACCAATCACTCATAAGGATCTGATTCTGGGTCTTCTAGACGCTGTCCAATTACCACAGAAACTGGCCCTATGTAAGTGTTCTGCACACACCAACAATAAGGATCCCATATCACTGGGAAATGCGCTTGCAGATAGGGCAGCAAAAGATGCAGCGCAACAGGAAGATCACCTTTTTAACAACTCTGAGTTACAACCTAGTGATACTTTAGATCTAGAAATGTTAAAAGTCATGCAGGGTCTTACGCCAAATAAAGAAAAGAAGAGGTGGATAAAATATGGGGTAACTCAACAAGAAGGTGTATATAAAGCACAGGATGGTAGGTTAGTCTTACCTTCAAATCTTTTTAGGTATGCAGCCTTAGTAAGTCATGGAATTTCCCATGCAGGACCATCAGTCATGACACAAATAGTGTCGAAAATTTTTTGGTGTAAGGGGTTCTCTACCAATGCCAAACGATTTACCCTCTCTAGACTATTATGCGGACAGTATCAAGGACAAGGGGGCATACGGAAGGCTACTCAGGCCTTCCCAATAGCTCCATACCCATTCCACACCATATGTATGGATTTTATAAAATTAACGCCATCCCAAGGAAAGCGATTTGTATTAGTCATAATAGACTCATTCTCTAAATGGGTTGAAGCTTATCCTGTAAAACACCCAGACGCCCTGACAGTGGTGAAAATACTTACCATGGACATAATTCCACGTTTTGGTATTCCCAAACGCATGTATAGCGACAATGGCTCGCATTTTGTTAACCAAATTGTCCAAAGACTTGGCCAAGTGTTTCACATTGACCTAAAAAACCATTGTGCTTACCACCCACAGTCAGCAGGGTTGGTTAAACGACACAATGGTATTTTGAAAAGCAAATTACGAAAACTCATGGCAAAAACACATACTACATGAATGGACTGCCTACCACTAGCTCTTCTCCACATGAGAATCACACCCTCCTCCACGGGTCTGGCACCATATAAAGTTCTCTTTGAAAGACCATATTACGTCCCGCAGTGGCACGGTATCTTGCCAGCGGAACGTGAGGGGGGTGAGGAGCTAGCAGATTATATGAGAAAAATGCTGACCAACAAAAAGTCTCTCAACTCATCATTACTTTGCAGGTCCAAAAGTGACGGAACCAGTGGGAGTGGGACCTGGAGATTGGATCTGGGTCAAAATCGTGAGGCGGAAGAACTGGGCATCGCCCAAGTGGGAAGGTCCATACCAAGTACTTATCTCAACCCCCACAGCAGTAAGAATAGCAGAACGAACGTCGTGGATACATCTGACACACTGCAAAATTGTCAGAACTTTCCAGATTGACAAAGACTTGGAGCCGATATCAGAACTCCACCTGCTGACACATAGTGCATAAGGACATAATGATGGAACGTGGGCAACCATTTCATTTTTCCTCTTAAAACAGTAAAGGCGCAGTTCTCCACCAAGGTATGGTAACCAAGGAAAATGATATGTCTTACTACAGACCCAGGTAGGCGTTAGTACCAACTTTTACCTTAATGTCTGTGACACCGGAGTGGACTGTTCAACATTTTCTGCATATGAAAGGGCCAGAGCCATGGGAAGAGCTAAAGTAAAATATCTATGCAATATAAACTGTGCCTCCTGGGAAAATGTATGGCGGACATCGGAAGGAAGTTGGGAAACCAGTGCAGCGCGAATCCCAGAAAAAGACCAAAATTGACAGAGAAGAATAAAGATTGTTGCTCAAAACTCTTCCCCATATGTCACCATCACCATTCTCAACCCACAGGTGACTGATTCAGGACTGTATGGACTGGGAATCTCAATAACAGCAGTAACTGACCCATTGGGGAAAATCAAGATCGAAATTCAAACCATACAAATGCGACCCAGGCACCAATGACGGAAGAAGAACAGTTAATGGTAGAGACAGGGTTCGCACAGAAAAATGCCTGGATGCAATGGGTAAGATTTAGCACAAAGGAGGCTCAACATCAGGACTGTGTTGCCTGGCTGAAGGCAGGCAGGAACTGGCTACTGTCCACTACTCCCTGAAGAAGCAAACTATACTTGCTTACTAAAACTGTTCCATAACCAGACGACAAGGACTGTAAAATGAAAGTCAACGATTCCCGTTGACAACACTGTCAGTAAAGCCACCTGCAGCACTTGACTTATCCAGGTTCTTACACTTGTTTCTTTAGAAATGGCACTGGGAAAGACTTTTGGCATTCTCTCCCAGGTTATTGCAACAAGACCACTGTCGAAAATGACAATAAACTTCTGACAGGTCAGACGACAGTCTGGCAGACTCTGGTGGTTCTTGGGACAATAGACTGAGATCTCAGCTAAAGAACTCCTGGAAAGGAACATGCACTCTAGTAAAATTGATTTTGCCTTTTACATCCTTACCCATGCAGGCTGATGAACTTCCCACCATGGCCCTCAAAACAACTCAGCAGACAAAAGAAAATAAAAAGACAAGCTCCAAGACAAGCTTTGATGATGGCATATATTGATAGTATTGGGGTCCCGAGAGGAGTTCCCAATGAATATAAGGCCATAAACCAATAGCGCAGGTTTGCTTCCATTTTCATATGGGTACAACCTAACAAAAATGTGGATTGGATCAACTACATATATTACAACCAACAACGCTTTGTGAATTACACAAAAAATGCTCTAAAAGGTGTTGCTGAACAGCTGGAGGCAACCTCTCTAGTAGCTTGGCAAAACCGCCTCGCTCTGGACATGCTACTGGCAAAGGAAGGAGGGGTATGCAAGATGTTCGGAACTTTCTGTTGCACTTACATTCCGAACAATACCGCACCAGATGGCAGCATCACACGAGCTCTACAGGGACTTGACATGCTGTCCAAAGAACTTGCAGAAAACTCAGGCATAAATAACCCCTTTACTGATTTCTTACAGGCATGGTTCGGAAAGTGGAGCCACCTCATCGGAAACCTGTTGATATCCATAGGGGTCGCTGCAGCCATTCTTGTGACATGTGGATGCTGTTGTATTCCCTGCATTCGGGGACTACTGCAAAAACTAGTTAAAACTGCCATCACAAAAACAATGTACCAACAATTGCAGCCAGTGGACAATGATGTATGCTGAATTGTATGATGATGCATATACTAACATATAAGAGTTATAAAGTAACCTTTGTGCAAAATCATCTGTAACTCACCTAAGATAAAAATAAAGGGGGGGAGAGGATAGAAAAACCAGTAAAATAAAGAGGTGCACAACAAAGCAGAACAAGCAAAAAGGAAAAAGTCCAGAAAAAAAGGAAGAGTGACCCAGGATCCGAAAGGAAAGAGTCAAAAGTCATAAAATGCACTGAAGGGAAAACCAGAAGAAAACAGGTCCGGCGTTTTGAAGGCATTAACCTCTTACATGGAGCTGGCATTTCACCTCTTGCATGAAACTGGCATGCCTTGGTTGTGGCAAAAGCAGGATGAGTTATGGGAGGTATTGCACAAAGGCTTTTTGCAAATCTTTCCATTGATCAAGGGTAAATGTCTTTTATGAATCTCCTGAACGAAAATCCGTTGGAAAAGTCATGTGAGGATGTTAATAATCATTTACCTAACAAGAATAAAAGTGTTAACAGAGGGGAAATGTAATATAATAATAGTAGTAATATTATTCTTGGGGAACGCTCAATTCTGTATTCACACCCGCTAGGGTTGCTAGGGAAATACGGCAAGGTTAAAAGTAGACACCAAA
>NW_025055345.1:0-8506 GCF_019279795.1 Protopterus annectens
CCAACAGATGACATTGAAAACCGTGCCCATAGTCAGCGCAGTGTAGATGAGTTATACCAAGTGGAAAGTGAAACACATCATGTTAAGCGGCGCGCCCGCCGTAATGAAATACGTCAGCCCAATGGTCAGGGTCACCAGCTGACCCATATTGTGAGGAGAGTACACGGCTGTTGCAAAGATGGAGTCCATAACAAAACCACGATAAATGTAAATATCTAGCAACCATTATGACAGAATTATATCCCACAATGCATGTAATTTATGTCATAACCCTTGAAATTATGTCCATATTTAACATACCATATGTGACAGGAAATAAGAATAAGCATGTAAACGAAACAGAAAGACATATAAACTGCTACAACAATAAGGCAACATGTGAGGCTTAAAGGAACAAGTATTATCTGTAGCGTTGATTGTGGAGTACACGTGTTGTCCAGTACCAATCGGATATGTGTCTGGACTGCTATCCCACCCTGGACATAGGAAAAGGTGACATCCACTACCAATGATCAGAACAGTCGACCCAAAATCTGCACATCTGTGGTCCAAATAGCCACTTGCGCATGGGATGTGTCACAGTTGAATGGGTGATTACCGGGTGTACCAACAACCATGTCATGAAAGTTAAGTATGGGTGTGTGTACCTATGTGTGTAATGGTATAGCATGTGGAAGGTAGAAACATGCCAGGAGTAAGTCCACACAACCATACAGGTACCCTGACATTTGTAGTGTATGCCAATGTGTTACCTTGACCGTGTCATGGAGGGCCATCAACCAAAGCAGTGATGGATGGAGTGTAAGGAATATGTGTGTGGTGAGCTGCGGGTAATGGTGCATAACCCTCAAAGGCAAGACTGTAGTATGGTAATGCAGAATAGGTGAACTGGAAGGTGTAGTAGAGGGAGCGAGCGGGTGAAGCGAAAGAAACACAAAGAACATGTATACATATCTGGCGAAATACAACCAGACAGGCCGTACTGTAGAGACACAATCCCACAAACATATGAATATTAAAAAATGTGTGATACCAAATGTACAGAAATGTCACAGGCACATACCCACAGATTTGGTCCCACTGATGGAACTGGTCAAATCAAATGCTGCCACCTGGATGCATAATGGACTACCAGCCTCTCCTCCACAGCACAACCTTTGTACATATTATGCAACGTCCACCAAATCCAGACGCCACTTGGCCTACTAGTTTTGCACAGCCACATCTACATAGTGACCACACCTATGCATATATGTAGTAGAGTAGTGTCACCCTAGACAGTTTCAGGATTACCAAACTATATTACTTGCAGCTTGCATGTAAAACCCCCAGCACATTTTTGTAACACCAAAAAGAATGGTTGGTATCGGTCTTATTTAAATTTTGGATATCCCTCATGGGATAAAGTAACATAATAGTAAACATTAGAATGGGTATCAAGACATGATGTCCAGTCCTGTAGACATCTGGACACAATGAGAGTTGGAATGTGCAGTAGTGGTGCACGAGACTGTCCAGCCCTAGATGGTCATGCAGAACCTACTACCAGGATCAAACACTCCTGCCCGTGACACACGTGTCCGACCATCTAAAAAATCGAGAGAATATATTGCACACATTCTCACTTAGTGGCACATGGAAAAGGGTGATGAAGGCACTGGCGTAAACAGGATACCCCCTGATCCACTGTGTGAGGGATTGAAGTTCACGGTGTTGGTAGGTGTGACCTGACCAGCAATGTGATACAATGCCAAAATGTCCTGTGGATTGTGAAATAACTATGTGCCATACTGCGCTGTAACAGTTGCCTAAAAGCTGTGTCACGTCAGGATAGAAAATACGTAATTCATACAAGAAACAGGCTAACAACTAAAGTGCTAAAGGTATAGGCTCACAGCTAGGAAACTAATGAATGTTCTAAATCTGCACTGACTGTGGGTATGTGTTGGCCTAAGCAATCTGGTGTCCCCAGAATATATCCCAACCTGTACATATGACAATGCCAACCCTACCAATGGTCAGAGCATTCGCACAATAACTGGCTAGCCTCTTAATCACTCACAAAGCCAGTGACCTTTGGAGGAAAAGTGTTGAATGAGAATGACTACTTACAACAATGAAGAGTAACAGATGCATTTAACTGCAGAAAATTAGTAGTAATACGAATCTGTCAACACGTTCCAAGTTAATAGTACTAATTATCAGCTGACCTGCTACCAGCTGAATTCCTGCAAGTCGCAGCTGGTGCACTTGCCTACCCTATTTCTATCCTAATAAACAGAACCATCTCTGAATCTTATGTCCCATCTATCTGGAAAATCTCCCATATCATCCCTCTGCATAAGGGAGGTACCTCAAATGAATTATCTAACTTTCGCCCAATAGCCTTCTCTCTCCCCATTGCAAAAAGATTAGCTGGGCGATGCATCCATCCGGCAATTACTTCAGTATCTCCTACAAAACAACCTTCTAGTTGACTGCCAACATGGTTTCAGGCCTCACCACAGTACCACAACAGCTCTTCTATCCTTTACAGATAGCATTAATAAAAACAAGAATACTAACCTACTATCTTCTGCTCTTTTTATAGATCTCTCAAAAGGCCTTTGATATGGTTAACCACCTCAAATACTATTAAATATACTTGAATCACTTTCCTTGATCAGCAACTAGTAAAATGGTTCCAATCCTACCTTGAAAACAGAAACAAGCAGTCCTCTGGGAAAACAATCTATCTTCTCAGCTCCCTATCACCCTTGAGTCCCTCAAGGATCTATTCTTGGACCTCCTTTCACAATTTTCATTAATGATCTAAAACTTCCTTCCACAAACTACATGCATACAATATGCTGTGCAGTTCAATCCTCTGGTATGTGCAAACCGCATCATCCCTGCTGAATTACAGGCTAACACACAAACTGTCTTTTACTTTAGTGGAAAACTGGTTCCATCAACGTTGTTCCTCCTGAACCCCTAAAAACTAAATTGCTTCTATTTACTCCACACAGAAATCCCCTTATCAATCTCACGAGTAAAATCAAAAATGGCACAGAAATAGCACCTGAAACTACCCACCACCAAACTCCTCCGGTGTATTAATAGATAACCATCTTACAGCCGACTCCTACATATTAGCAGCTTACTATAATGGAAATCAGTAAATAGAAAACTGGGATTCCTCTACAGAATCAGACCATTCCTTACAGAATCAGCAAGATCTCTATTTCCCAAACCCACCTTATTTCCACCCTACTCTATGCCTCCACCTATATATACCAACCTATCCAGAACTAATCTAAATAAGCTAGCAAACCACCCTGCAACAACATAGCTAAATTTGCCACTGGTACCCCCTTCGTACTCACCACTGCCTTAACCTTAGACATCTCGGATGGCTGGAGTACAAAAACCAACTAGTTTACCAGCCTAACTTATTTTTTTATTCACAGATTTTACATCATCCTTCAAACACTCCCATACTATGTAACCTAGTAAATTCTTATAAAAACCTTCCTACCCTAAGATCAGCTAAAAAACTACAAGTAGCCACTACCAAATCCTTTAACAAAGCTGGAGACTGCCTATTCTCAAATGCAGTTGGCAATTCACTGGAACAAACTTCCAACTGAGATCACATCACTTACTTCCTGACCAGCACTTTTCAAGAATCAGCTGAAAAACTTCATGAAAACCAAATGGCTTTGCCCCTGCTCTCAGCCTGACTGATACTTATTTTTCTCCTCTTTCTAACTCTAACTCTCAAACTTGATTTCTTTTACTGAAACTCCTCTACCTTCTTTATATGGCAAGTTTAAATACTTCTTGCTCTCTTTTTTGCTCTCTTTTTTTATCTTCCCATTATGACTTTCTGTATATTTTTTTTGCTTACTGAAACTGAACTAGAACTTTTTCTTTTTTGGCTGTTAAAAACTAAAAATTATTACTTGTACTTTTTTGTATAAATGTTTCTTTGTTTCTGTCCTTGTTATTGTCTCGGAGCTTTTCTCCTCGGGCCTCTACTGAAAATGGACATATATCCAGTTAGACTAGCCCGGTCAACAAATGTAAAATAAAATAAATAAAATAAATTATGGTAGAAGTGTCCATGATTGTCCCTGAGTTGTCATAGCTTTGTCCCTGTCACTGTAGAAACTAGTCCCCGAGTATCACAGAGGTCCGTACACATATGTACACCAACCAACTGTCACATCTGTTGACAGGACTATTGCATACTTGTAGTGAATTTATAACTGATGTCCAGAATAATATTCATTGCATCTATAAATGAATGAAATAGTCAAATGTGAAGGGAAACATGGGGAAACCCCTCCACCCTGTATTATGTAGTGGAACCACTCCCTGCCCTAAATTATGTAGCGCCAACCTAATAATGTGGTCAGAGGTGCCCAAACACCTGCATCTGTAAACACAGGTAGAATGTTAAAATCTGGACTAATTCTATCCATGTGTTACATCTGATATTTGAATAGCACCAGGGCAGCTCTAGTGACCAGTCAGATGAGCCTAAACCCAGACCAGAACATGAACACCCTGATAAACACGCGTATGTGTGAGGACAATAAGCGTAGGAGTTCTGAATATCCTTGGAGTGAGAAGGCATGCAGCACGGGTCCAGAGCAGTAGGAAACATGGAATGTCGGAAGTGTAGTACTGTGGTTTTCCCAGCAGGAGAATGGATGCTTGCTGTGTAAGGTAAGTGGTGAGGCATATGTCAGAGTAGCTATGAACCATGGGTATACATATAAATGAGGCAGAACAACAATAGTGTAGTGGTTAGAGCATCCTCCTAACGTAAAGGCATTCCCAGTTCAAGTACGACTATAGCACATATTAATTGTGTAATGAATGCCTCTGTGCTGTAAAGCCAACCTTTATACATGTAAAGGTGACGGCGTGTCTCGCATGGGGCCGTTAACTGGATTCCATCAATCAAAGTGGTACTTTCATAGGGAAAAAGGCATATGTAATGCCAAAGAAGTGCCAGTAAACATATGTAACTCAGAATAAGTAGATGCAAGTGCACCTGCACGGGTGTACGCAGCTTGTAGAATAGCAAATGTATGTTGTCTTGTACAGCTGTAACTTTTATATAGATAGATAGATAGATAGATAGATAGATAGATAGATAGATAGATAGATAGATAGATGTGTGTATAGATAAATATCCACAGACATAACAGAAATATGCAATTATATATATATATCTCTATATATAGATATGTAACGAACGCCGAAAGACAAAAGCAAACATAAGGGTTGTGAAGGGAATTTAGAGCAAGTAAGAAATTATAAAGTGCTTGCAGCGTATGTCAGATAAAGCTGCAAAAGTGTGAGTAGAGCACCGGTATTCACACCAGAGGCAGGGTTATACCAGTGGCCATAACATCGTTGAAGTGCTACGTCAACATTGTAAACAGACAGAATGTAGTACATGTTGCGACCACCTACACTTGTAACCCGCAAATCGTTTGTAATCCATAACACCAGGAAAGGCACATATGTGCAAATATGAATGGATGGTGAGCCTGCGAATACATGAGGCAGTACAAAATGTGTGTAGGGCCCCAGTGCTCTGGAGAGGGCAATGTGTAAAGGTGTGTCATGGCTGCAATAACAGGTGTATAATGGATGGTATGCATGGCAACTCAACACGGGTGTGCTGGAGAAACTATGGATATGTGATTATGGACACAGGAGTGTTAGTGTATGTTGCGCCAGTTGCAATGGAGCGGCCTGTGGAGGTCAGCTAGTACATAGGTGCGATTCCCAGCTAGATCGTCATCTGCGTGGAGACATGAGTGAATGGGCGTATCGTTGTCGGACGTTGTGCGTCAGGGCTGGCAGCCCGGCACGTAAAACCTAAATGCCACCCATGAGTGGAATGGAGTTCTGCTGTGACAACCCCAAACCGGGAAAAGCAGAAAGACACAACTACATGCAGGCATCAATATGTTGATGTACAATCTCAGTAACACAAACACTCATTCTATTAACATTAATAATATGAATGTGCACAGAAACAAACACAGTAGCAGGAATAACAGGCTGCACATACGAGTAATAGGTCGAATGACACTATCACATCACACTTATCAGCGGCACCCCAGACATGAAAAATGTGCGACATCTGTCCACTGTATAACGTGCAGTACACTGATCACAAGTTCACCGGAGTGAAGTGTCGGTGTCATAATGACTAAGGCAATAATATGCTGTTGAAGCAGAGATAAAACCCAATATGCATGTGTAAGTGTCTATGTCCGGGAAATGTATAGGTTAACAGACACACAGATGTATATATAGATAAAAACATATATATAAATAAATAAATATATATATATATATATATATATATATATATATATATATATATATATATATATATATATATATATATATATGGTTCTAGGATAGTAACATGCGACAAGGAAAAGACGACACTGACTTCACCTTGGCATGACTGCCGCTTCCAGAAATAATCAACACTACAAACCATGGACATTTAACAGGTAAGGAGTTTGAATTTTGCTAATCAAGCCTACCATGTTCAGGTAAAGGTGGCAGTGTTATGCATGTGTTAAATTTAAACCCCTTACCTGAACATGGTAGGCTTGATTAGCGAAATTTAAACCCCTTACCTGTTAAATGTCCGTGGTTTGTAGTGTCGATTATTTCTGTGTCGGTGTTTTCGCGTGGGTGAAGTCGTCGTCTTTTCCTTGTCTGATCGATATTCCCTAAAACCATATATATATATATATATATATATATATATATATATATATATATATATATATATATATGTATATATATATATATATATATATATATCTACACACACACACACACACACACACACACACACACACACACACACACACACACACACACACACACACAAAGATATACTACAGATATATATAGATAGATATATATACACAAACAACAAGTATTGATATATACATATACACACAAAACAAATATGTCATTGTAGATATACACATGTACATAACTAGGTTACTTTACAGCAATTAGGGGTAACATATACACAGCCCAGGCAGTTGTACCCCCCACACCACCCAGCTAGGCAGGTCAGACATACAGACAGGCAATAAAGATTACTACACTGCTGCTGTCCTGCTAACAGAAGCAGGAAAGTAGCAGTGGGAGAGATCTGCAAAGTCTACACTTTAAACATGGATAACTTGATTGTCCCTTGCGGGACCCCAAAAAGTTAAGCGCATGTATGTGTCAACCTGTTGTCATCGATCTGACCTTAGCAGAGGGATGTAGAGTGTACACATGGAATAGAAGTAAGGTTGTGCAAGTGTGAGATAATACATGGAGTTGACAAAATGTCACGATATATGTGTCCCGAGATGGGGAGAGTGGGCAATGTGTAGGGGTGTGCTCATACCCCAGCTGCACTCACAGTAAGTATATGTCATGAGTGCCATAGAGGGGTGCCAGGTAGGTGGACCAAGGGTATGCAATAATGGGCTTGAGTGTGCAGGTGCTGGTTGGCAGAGATGTAGTAGGCCCGCCCAGTGGAAGTCATTAATATTCCTATGTGGGCATAGCAGACGTCTATACAACCCAAACCTGAAGAGCACATCTACTGGATATTCTGTAAGCCATCCGGGGAATACATAGAGACCAAATCAGTGCCGTGTACCTGATTAGCATGGACATCCATAGTTATGTATCAGAATGTAACAAAGTCCAAATAAACACTTCCAGAACTAGTGATATTAGGTGGACAGGTGGTGGAATACAGGGAATGACAGATGAAATGTATGAGACATAAACGGCATGTACCTTGACAAATGTGAATGAATACATATGCTCTGTGACTGTCAATGTGCCTGGTTAATAAAACCAATCATCTAAATCTGTCCCACAGGGTGTTATGCATTGTTCCTGATACAGTGTTCATTCTCCCCCATTGGTATGTGAGGTCTGCTAGTGATGGAAAGTGCATAATTTTATGACCACCTCAGGTAGATGATAGCATGATAGATGAGGTTGCCTCCCACACTTAGCCATTTGCTTTGAGTGACACACCCGTCTGGGCAGTTGTGTCCCGCAAAATGAATGTTATAGCACATGGCCTGTGAGTTTTGGGAAAGGGAGGCCATATGTTGTGTGTAGTGGTGTCAGAAATTAATTTGTTGTATCAAAAGAAACAGCTACATGTAATAAGAAAAACAGTATTATCAATTATAATGCTACAAGAATAACCTTTGACATATGCAAACTGTGGAGAGTAGTCAGTTTACAACTGGCTGTGGGTATGTGTTGCCTTGACACATGTGATAGCTCTACATACAGGATCTATAGGACGCCACCATTCTGAATGGCTAAAGAGTGGGACCTGCTCTGTAGAACCGTGTCAGACGTATCAGGAGCCAGAACATGCTACCACTACAGCCCATCGCATAGCTACAAGCAATATACATATCAGCACAAATCAAAGCATAGTCTAGCA
>NW_025055346.1:0-7665 GCF_019279795.1 Protopterus annectens
AAAAAAAGATAAATACCATATTTACAATTCTAAAACATTACTAACTTCAAACCATTATATAACTATTTACATTGGTGTCTATGCAAATAACATTGAAATTCTATATTATATAAAGTTAGAAACATAAGATGATATATCTTCTTGATCTTTCAGTATTTCCGGTACTTTCGTCAGGAAGTAGTGCGTAAAGTAGATCTTTTTTAGTTCTAATTCATTACTGTGTGTATTTCCATGGCGAACGTTATTAAAGTCTCTCCAGTTCGCTTAAAATATGTTTTCAGTGTGTGGTTATGATTTTTGCGATGAAATTCTGGCAACAGTGACCATAGGTTTTACAATTGTCTTTTTTAATTTTTCAGTTTGGAATAGAGTTGAATAAAATTTAAAGACTTTGTTGGTGAAAGTATCGTATAAACAGTCTACTGCCAGAAAAATAGTTAATAGTTTCCAGCTGTTGAGACATATACATTCATAAAAACATGCCAATCACTGCTTTTATCTTGGTAGCATCTCCAGTATCTTCAACCAAATTCTTTTGACACAACCTATGTGGTGTACTCTAGAAACTGTGTAGATATCTCAAAAGTGAATAATTGTATTTATTTGATAATGTAATTTGGAAGATTACGGAGAAAATATTACTTTTTCTTGTATGGTTGTTTATTAAGGTATAAATAATCCCAGTATGATTTTTCATGATAGTGTTTTGTTTTTAACAATTTTATAATTAGACAAATAACCTATACCTGATAAGGCTGTTTTGTGTGATGATAGAGAATAAGGTATTCAATAGTTTGGAGCTTCATATCCATATGTGATTTGCATTTGTTCTAATTTATTTATAAGAAAATAGTCTTAGATTTTTGTAAAACAATGATTGTCTTTATTTATATTATAGTATAAATTATCTGTTCCTTTGTTAATTTCCTTTCTCTCCTCCTCAAGTTGATGCCAAGAGGTAGTGTTTCTTCTTTAAAAGTATGACTGTTTAGATATTTGGAATATTATCCTAGAATATTTGGCGGCGTCATATGGGGAAAATAAAAATCAGGATAATATTTGGTATTTTGTTTATATATGTTTTAGACACTGAGGGTGTAGGAAGCTTATATGGTTGATGGCAGTGTATTAATATTGATATTTCTAAAAATAATCTGCTTGTCCGCCTGGGTGATGTCATTACTGTTAAGTTGTCTTGTATGTGATTATAATTGATTTCTATATAAATCTGCTCATGAAACATTTTCCATATGGGTGTATATAAATTATTTAACCATAGGTGTTATGTTTTTAATAACAGATGAGTATATAAATCAATATCCGATAAATTAATTCCCACCATCTTCAATCATTTGTAAGGCTATCTGTGAGGGTTGTTGGAAACCGTAATTCATAATTGTTTATTGTCTTTGAATAATAATATATTTGGGAGGTGGCAATGAAAATTTTATTAAATTATTATATGCTTTGGAAATATGATTATTTTAATAAGATATATAATCTGTCTGCTGTTGAAGAATATGTTGTTCAGTAACAATTGTTTGTTCTCTTTTGTCTAGTATTTTGTTATAGTTAAATAATAGAATCTGTTAATTCATTCATTAGATTTATTCCCAAGATATATAATAATTTACTTTCTGTTACTATATATTTGGAAAATCTTTTATTTATAATTGTTGCACATTATGGGGCATAATTTAGTTTCTAAATTAATTTAAGCCTGAAATATTTTGAAATTTGTTGTGAGTTAAATAAATCAAAGACTCATTTGCGTCTAGAGGTTAATATTACTCAGGCATGGTTGGATTTGGGTTTGTGTTTTGTTCAGCCTGAAGTAATATTTGTATTGTGTTTGATCATTTGATTTGCAAAGGGTTCTGTGGTGGCCTAAATAACAATGATAAGGTCAACATTGTTTAGTTCCACAATTGTTGTGGACCTGATCCGCCAGTCTAGTTTAGCCATGCAGTAGATTTTCGCCTAGTATTTGGATGAATTATTAAAATTGGAAGAAAGTTATGTTTTAAAACTAGTGAAGAAAAATTCCAATTTTGTGACTAAAGTTTTATTAATATATCTAATGGGAATTCATTAAAACAATCTAAGGGACTTTATGTTTGCTATAATCTCATTAATATTGGTATTCTTTTAATATTATCTGAAATGTTCTTCCTTTAATAAAACCTAATTTGATCTTTGTGAATTAAAAGGAAGAAAGTGTTGATCTATCTGTGTGTGTATATCATAAACGCATCTTGCCGTCCTGACGGTAATGATATTGTAGCTTACCTATATAGAACACTTTCTTCTCAACTCTTATCTGGTTTGACGATAGTGGGGATATCAATGAATATTTCGAAGGGTGGTATATTCAAATCTTCAATTGTAACTCTATACTTTTTTGTAATAAGATATGGCGGTGCGGGTATTAATTATACATTTTCACAACATATTATCTACGGGCTAAATTACTTTTAGTAAACTTGAGCTTTTATTTGAAGATTTAATTCTATCATACTACGATTTGGTTTTATTTTATAATGTCTCTATTTGTTCTTGTGTTAATTTATGTGAATATTGTTTTTCCTAAGTATTTTTATATCATAGCCTTGATGGAGATATCTCTTGATTATTTATGGAATTATCAATGTTAGAATTGGGCGTCAAATGCTTCTATATCATTGGATTCGTATTAAACTCTTTTATTAGTATTAGGAATAAATATTTCTGCTTTTTATTTTAACGAATTTAGTATTTTTTGTTCTATATTATTTACAAGTATCCTCAGGTGTGCTGAATTAGTAGAGTATGGGTTCTATTTTATCCTTTCTAGGATTAATCAACGTGCTGATGTGTGATTTTGTATATACTTCTTATTGATTTGTAAGTTCTTGAACTTGAGCATTACCTTTTCCATTTCAGTTTCAATTTATCTGCTTTGTTTTGTAGTCCTAGCAATATCTTTATTCCATAACTTCCTTTTTGTGTTATGTACCAGGATAATATTCCCATATGTAACTTTGCTTTTAATGAATCCAGACATATATTTCTATAGAAATATCTTCTGTATGTAATTTATTTTCTAAGTATTTGATTGTTTCTTGTAAAATTCTTTGAAATCACAATATTTTGCGATATAGAGAGAATGTATCCTAGTATTGGGTTGAATAAAAATGGTGAAAGCTCTCTCAAAGAGACTGTATGTGATCAGATAAGGACAATTGCAATTTAGCTTTGTTTTTTGTTCTCGTTAGGTGGCAGCATATATTCTGTAGAACTAGGGTTGTTTTCCTTATGCGAGAGTAAAATGTATAGAGATTAGTACTGAGTTTGATTCTACAAAATTTGTTTATATCTTTTATTCTAATGTATCTGTAAATTTTGATAGTCGCATGAGGTAGTTTGCTTTTCTTCTTTTAGATTAAGAATGTATCTTTTCATTCACATTATACAGTTAGAAGTCTCCTGCCAATATCAGGCTACCCTTAGTTAAATGATTATCCTCTTCAAAATGCTGTTTAACTGTTGTTTTTAATCTAGTCACAGGATCAATAGTTACTGCCTTCCTTATATTCTCTTATTTATTGCTCTATTGACACTAGACAAAAGCATACCTGATGTGTATCTTCCGGTAGTATTTTGAATATTGTAAGCTGAGTTGCGAAGTAGTATACCTGCGCCTCCTCTTTTTTTTGCTTTGTATTAATTTATTAGTACTGTGTGGTGTGTGGCCCCAATTGTTTATATCTCTATCTAATAAGTGTATGTAAAAAGACTGTTGACAGTTTATGTAAGTTTTGTGCCGAATAGGCTTTCTCCTTTTAGCCTATTATTTAGACCATTCAACATTTGGATAAACATTTCATTCTAATTTTGGGTTTGAGCATGTGTGAGTTTATGTAAATATTACCTTCTTAGTTCCATCTTGAATACAGAGATTAAAATTTTCTTGTGGATTTTTGTGTTTCTAGAGATGGCTAAAGTGATAGAATAAAAAAACAAGAACTTCAGAAGGCAATTCTTAACCCTTAAAAACCATTCCTAATATCACTTTATGAAGGTAATATACACTCTTTGTTTTGGTTAAGTGAATCAACAAAAAACTTTCTACCTCTAAAATAATATTTGGATCAGTTTCTCTTATCCTCTTAGTTTTAAATAAGAATAATTGGACAATATATTCAAGATAATCTAATCAGCTAAAGTAACCATATTATTCTTTATATCTTATTGTAATTATGTCTTATTTCTAATCAGGTTTCAAAGGTATATTTAGATTAAGGTAGTATAATTTTAAATAATTTGGTGATAATGACAATGTTGGAAATCTCACTGTTTATATATTTCATACGTCTATTTAGAAAACATTGCAGCATTACACTGTATATTTAATGCATTGTTGTGCAATTATTTTAGGCTATCAGTCGAAACCTCAGTGTTTAAATTATTGCAAAGTCATATTACCAAAGCATATGAATAGTTCTGAAACCACATCATATTTTCTGTTCTAACATAAACAAATGCAATACAATGTACAAATTATAGTAAACCATTTTGCTAGTGAACATTAAAATGTGTTCTACTCTGATTGCATTTTTTCAGCTTTCAAAGGAACCAATTCCATGACTGGAGACATGAATCAAAATTTGAACAACTCTATCCAAGAGACTGCCTGTTGTTTACTTAGAGTTAGGTGTTTCATTGTTAACTACTATCAACTTTCAGAGGACTTTGTATAATCAAAACTGACACACAGTACAGGTACTAAAAAAACTACCTTGCAGTTGTCACACCTTTTAACCGGCCTCTATGTATATGACCTTATTAACTCTTACAGCTTAGACTGACCTTAACCAGTGAGTTTATCTGCTTTGTAATAAGTGCTGGAGATATAATTTGTTTCACTTAACGCAATGTGTTAATCTCTTCATGACTGAATAAGTATGCTGGAGAACATGTATAAATTATAGAGGCTGTAGTTAAACTATTATGTATGAAAATGTTGCAGGTTAAATTCACTTGTTTGATAAATGAACCAATCTGACTATGGGATAACACCTTTATTCGTCAAAAGAATTTAAAGCTGTTTTTCCTCAGCACATCAGAGATAACTGGTGATCCATGCCTGCAACAGTATTATTTATCCTGTGTTAATTGCTTTGCTGACTGTATATACAAAATATTTAATTCAAATAATTATTGACATTACAACAATATTTTCTCTGAAAAGAAGTTGTTTTCATGATTCAATACTGACCGGCTAGAATGAAGCATCATTGAAGGGATACATTTATCAAATGTCCATTCTTTAGCTATAATATAAGTGTCCCAATTAATCCCAATGAATTTACTGCTTACCTAAACTTGCAGACTAATATTGGCGTCTGTGTAGTCATGTTGGGTTGTGAAAATAGGTCTGCACTGATTGGAACAATCAGGCTCTCAACAACAGACAATGCATTTTGTCTGCCTGAAAGGTTTAAATTACAGTTGCATTGTCAATGTTTTGACATCTTAGTAACATGATGTACATATACACTAATTGTTGTGTGTAAAATTCTTGATAATATAAAAAGCTGAATAATAAGAAGGTGAAGAGCCACAGCCAGGTAATATATAGAATACACAGTCCGCAGTCCTCATTATTCCAGATGGTAAATAGAACAGCATGAGCCATCCTGTGGATGGATAGCTCTTCAGTACCTGCCACAATGTATGCATGGCCTTGGTCAATAAAATTAGTTAATGAATAAAGCCTCTCCTCTTCTACTCAATTATAGATTTAATGTGTATGTGTAGAACTACAAGGTGCGAGCAAGTTCAAAGCTATATGGGATATTTTTAATATTCTTATAATTGACACAGGTTAAATCCACTATTTATTTATATTACCCAGCCAAAGATTGTTTATATAATTGCTTTTTACTTTCTCTATCTAGTAGTATATTATACTGTTATTTTAAATGTTTGATTATTGCGTTTAACCTTCTTGTTGCATCCATTTGTCCACTTGAGGGCATTTTGGTACCGGACGTAGTAGTATTTTGTAGGAACACCAATGTGTGGAAGTAGCAGTTTTCCTTAAAATAAACCTGTCGGTTAGCAACCTTATTTACTAGTTCTGATTTGTGAAACATGATGATTTTTATTTGCTGATGATGGTGATTTCTGCTCTTTAAACTCTGCTGTATAAAACATAGTAAGGATATAACTAAAAATGTCACAAAAATCTAAACTGACAGAAGACAAGCAGATATACATCCTTATCTATCAAAGGTGCTGAGACATCCGTGTATAGCTGAAAGTGCTTCAAAAATATATATCTGTATATTTATGTGAACCTTTTTATATTATTTACGTTTCCCTTAGAAGAATTTAGTTCTGTATCTTAAATGTGAACCTAACATTTTCTGACCTGGAACTCAATTAGAAAGAGTCCAGGGGATGGTGTACACAAGTAATGCGACAAGCAACCGTAAACTCAAGTTTCCTAGTGATGTTTGGTGGCTGTTAAATTGTCTCTCCGAACCAAGCGGGAAAGTGCGCATTTTCACTTATCAAACTTTGCATTTTCTAAACATGCATGCCTTATTTCTCTGAAAAACAACAGGATATCTAAGCAGTCACAACATCTCTTTCAACTCCGATGATTCAGAGCCACAACACGCCTGACTTATAGCCTCAAATATCCTTAAAACATATTTTTCACTGGACTACGCCCTGTTATGTACATATCGTTGAGCAGAACATCTTTGGATATTTAAAAATGATGTATTGCACCCTAACGAAAATACTTCATTTTCAAAAGCAACACATTTCACTTCAGCATTATGGCGTTTATCAAACAGGGACACTTTTAACTTATAAAAAGTAATGCTATCGGATATAACTGATAAGACGTTATATGTGTTACTACACTATACCTGTTAAACTTAATATAACCATACTGATTAAAAATATGCATAAATTGGCAAAGATTTTATAAAAAGAGAAAAAATAAAAACAACAAACAAAGAAAATAAATAAACCTAAAAACTATTTGAACATTGTACGTGTTGATTTACTCTGGACAAGGAGAATAGAAATAATAGTGGATAATATTAATAGAGTAATGTTTAAATTATAGCAGTATATAAGTGCTGTGATCTGAGATAAAATGTATTTATCTAATTTGACATTTAAATATAATTGAAAATAATTACCTGTTTTGGTGTGACATTGGTGGGCTGCAATTTGGTATTATTATTGAATTTTAAGAATATAACATATGTAGTTATTTGTCCTTTAGTTTTTTTTCTTGCTCAACAGTTTTCAATTATTTACTTATTTTCTTTTCAGTGTATACAGCCCATCCAGTCCATGCTTCTTCATGTGTTGGGATGTATGAGATTTGGTAGGTATTTTATTGCTGAATCTACATTTCCTTTATTACATTTGGTAGAAAACAGTCTTAACGAAGATAAAGATATAGTTTCAGTTGCTTTTTCTTCAAGGTTTTTTTTATTGGTAGAAATTCTTTTCTTTTTGAAACCACCTTTGTAGAATAATCATTGTATTTGATGGGAGAATTTGCCCAAGCATTTCTTAATATAAGATCTTTATCTTGTGTAGAAAAAAGTCTCACAATTATAGATCTCGGCTTTTCTTACCGGAGAAGAAGCATTT